>NC_133324.1:717381678-717659178 GCF_042186555.1 Aquarana catesbeiana | reverse complement strand
ATAAAAAATCATAGTGTGCCGACACCACCGCCATTAAAACAATACTGTGGAACCCCTTATAATTAAAATAATATGACCCCGAATGGGGTGGTGGCACAATGTGGACATGTTTCCCATCTATAGCCCCTCCACAATTGGGAAAGTCCCAACGGCTGGCAAAATGGGATGCCACAGTCTGCCATTCCTGTGGCGTTGAAGGAAACTGGGAAATCAAACAAGAAAACCAAAATCAATTAATTTTGAAGCTAACATTGCAAGAAAATTAGACAATTAAAAACATTATTCCCCAGCATCAGTATAACATTCAATAATTTAATTGTTCTGGAATAACTAATATGGAAAGGCACACTTATCAGATTGCTCACCCCCTCTGATGGAACATTGATTACATTTTAGGGGGTTGTGAAATCCCTAAAAAAAATTACTTTTAGGACACGCAGGAATTTAGGGACTAAAAAGGCTACAAGACTGCAGTTGTCGCACTCTGCAGGTGCAGTTGCTAACCAGCTTACAGTAAATGAGGTAATGTAAAAAGGCATTCATGTTGCAAGGAGTACACAATCACATGCAAGGGCAATTAATGAAAACACTTTGAGGCTTGCATATGATTTGATGATGGAAATCAGCAGAGCTTCTGCTCATTTACTAAAGCACTGGAACAAATGCACTTGTAGAGTGCACATGCATTTTGCAAAGTGCAACATATATTTGCTTTAGACAAATCAACACCACAGAACATTCCAGCAAATTTTAACGAGGGTGGGGGTGGGGGGGTTGTGAAATCTAGATAATTGCTCATTAGCAGCACACTATTTGGAGTGAGTTTAGGTGGGGGGGGGGGTGGGGGGGTTGTGAAATCTAGATAATTGCTCATTAGCAGCACACTAAATACACTCAAACAAAATACATTCCAAATGAGTAGACTAGGTGGATATGTTCCCATCACTTCATGCTGGGAAGGTAGGTTATTGAAGGAAAATATACATGCATGACAAAAAATAACAGGAAAAAATTCCAGCATGTGTGAGGATAAAAAGGGGACATTCACACTATATTGCAATGATGGTAAGTAGTGTTTGAAGCAAGAAATACATCACATTATCAAAGATTACATAAAAGAACATGTGATGCTAATAAAAGAAAAATATCTTACCTTAATATAGTCCTTCTGCAGGACCTGTATGATGGCAGAACAGGTCTCTGGGATAATGATCCCCAGAGCCTGGGGGGAGATGCCTGTCGAGAACTTAAGGTCCTGCAGGCTTCTCCCTGTGGCCAAATACCGCAAGGTAGCGACCAGCCTCTGCTCCGGAGTGATGGCTTGCCTCATGCAGGTATCCTGCCTGCTGATATAGGGGGTCAGCAAAGCCAACAAACGGTCAAAAACGGGGTCCGTCATCCGGAGAAAGTTCCTGAAATCCTCAGGATTATTCTCACGGATCTCACGGAGCAAAGGCATGTGACAGAACTGGTCACGCTGAAGCAACCAATTCTTGGTCCATGAACTCCTCCTCGCCCTGTTCATGGACTGGTCTTGGGCTGAAGAATAAACTACAGCACCAAGCACATACAATGCACGAGCTCTACGACGAGTACGTACAGGTAACATGGCTTCAAAACGGTCGGCTGGTCAGAACGCACTAAACAGAACGCACTGAAGAACAGCAAGGCCTGTGAAGAACGACCTGAAAATCAGGAACGAGCGGCCAATAAAACAAAGATTTCTCAATGCCAACTGACCAAACGCACTGAAAAGCAGATACAAACCTCACAAGCACAGACTGAACAACAGTTAAAACGAACTGAAAAATACGAGTCTCACAAGCGCGAATCGTCTCTCACCAAACTTCTACTAACACGAGATAAACACGAGATTAGCAGAAGGAGCCCAAAGGGTGTCGTACGGGCTATTGAACTTCCGTTTTATAGACTCGTCGGACTTGGTGTACGTCACCGCGTACTAGGCTGTCGTACTTTTGTGTGGTCGTGTGTGTGCAAGTCCGTTCGTAAGAAAGTCTGCCGCAAGTCCGCCGAAGGTACGTCGGAAGTATGTCGGACAGGCTGTCGGACTTTTGTAGACGAAAAGTCCGACCGTGTGTACGCGGCATAAGTCCCTAAAGGCAGGGACTGATCTGAATGTACAATATATGTAAAGCATTGCGTAAATTGTTGTGCTATATAACCAGTAATAAGTAAATTACTAGGCTGTGCTTATCATTTTATTTATTGATAGTATACTGAATTTCCTATTATTTACTCTAAAGTTATGTGACACAGTTTTGTACTGTCTTGTCAACTTCTTTACTCTTAGGAATGCTTGTTAATGCCTGTTTATTTCTGACCATAATCTTTTACATTTAGTCATACAGTAGACACTTAGCCACCTACCATCTATGTTTAACTTTAGTTCACCCTCTTCCCCTGACCTTGATTGAAATCCTCAGTGGAATACATTTTTTATCATTAACTTTGATATCCCCTGACTGTATGGGATGATTTAAAAGATTATGTCAGGGTTATTCCAACAAGCAGTTTTTATGGCTTTTGAATGAACCAAAATGTAAAGAGAGCCAATTGAGAGAAACAGTCAGAAACATGTTATCTCAATGACCCTTCTCCCTCAAAAACATATGTGATTGGCTTGCTGATAATGCTCAGTACAAAATTTACTTTTGTGAAAGAACTATAAGGAATTTATTATTTTCTATCTTTGAAAAAAAGGTTGAATCTGAGATTATCTATCTCAATTATCCAAGGAGAATGTAAAAACATTAATAACTAAAAGATGACTTTCAACACTATAGATGCTAACTTTAACAATGATTTTCCACTGCTCTACATGCTCACCATAAATCTGTTTTTCAAAAAGGCATAGATGGATTCCCCTTCCCTTAGAGTTAAAAAAACAAATCTAAATTCCTTGCTTTAGGATTACTTTTCCTATTTCTTGAACTGTTTAAAGGAGAGCTCCAGGAACTACAGTATATGTACTTTCCAGCCATTTTCTGAAGCTCTCTTTTAAGGAAGTATCCCTTTTTACAGTATTCAATTCTTGATAGGACCAATTACATGTAGTACTTTGTCCCATCTTCCTTGGTGCTATGGAACTCTAGATAACGCAGACATCCCATAAGTCCTAGCAAATTGCCTAATGACAAAATTGCCTAGATGGCTGAGCCTGGATATTACATATTTATATAGTTGGTAAGTTTGAATAAAGACAACAGTCCATCCAGTTCAACCTGTTTAGGTGTGTGTATGTTTGTGTAGAAAAATAACTTCCCATACCCCCTTAAATTGTTTTCGTTAAGATGCATGTCCAAAAGTCTTTTAAAACTATCCATACTTCCTGCCGACACCACCGATTGTGGAAGAGAATTCCACATCCTAACTGCTCCCTGACAGTGAAACCCCCCCTATGCAGCTTAACAGCTTAAAGGGTAAGTTCCCCTTTACAGAAAAATCTGTAAGGTGAACTTACAAAGGACCTCCTCCTCACTCACCCCCCCCCCCCAGACCTGGAGCGCGGCGATATCCCGCTATGGTATAATTGCGTCACCGGTCCGGGGCTTAGAAATCACCCACAGCTTAATCTCCAAAATGTACCCTGTCAAGAGGTACGTTTAGGAGCATTCTTATTGGTCGGCGGTATGCATACTAGCTCATTATGCCTTTGCCTTACAGGGTGTGTTTTTTTTTTTTTTTTCCTGCCTTTACTTCCTCTTTAAGCGTCTCTGAGGGACTGTATAAAATGCTTTTGCAAAATCCAGATATACCACATCCACCAGCTTAACGCAGCTTAGTGCAGACTGTATAAAAGAAAAATAAGGTATTAAGAAAAAAAAAAAAAATACTAGCCATTACAGATTGTTCTATGGGTGGGCATTGTGTTTCAAGGAACTTGAACAAAATGGGTAGAACTCTGCTATAAAAGCCCCCTACAATTAATGGGAATGTTGTAGCATGGCAATTCTTTAATTACATAGTTAAGATAAAGCCCCAACCCTTGTCATTCAATCATGGTGCTGGTATTTGACAGTTGAAAACACAGCAAGACTTAAGCTAGGTACACTTGATGCGAATATTGGCCAGTTCAGTTGGACAGTGTGTATAGCTGCCTGACTTGTCATTTTTCATCTACAATGCACTTGTTCTAATAGGGTAAGGCCCGGTTCACACTGATGCGAGTTCATAACGAATGTAATGCTTCAAAAACACTTTAAATTTGCATGTCTTCAATGACGGTCGTTCACATACATGCGTTGCGACTCCTCTACGAATGCGATGCGATAAAAAAAAGGGTCTTGTGCGAGTTTACTGCGTTGCAAATTTAGTCTCCATAGACATCAATGTAAATTGTTCTTGAATCGCATTGATGGTTCACATATGTGCGAATTCGTCACCTCCAGCTCCTCCTCCACACTCTCCACACACTCCACAAAAACCAGGAAGAGAACAGGAAGTTTGGGTTCCATTGGCCAGACAGAAATCGCAGTCACCTCCCATACAGCTCATTCCAGTAGAATCGCAGTAAATTCGCAACAAACACGTAATGAATTTGCAAAGAAGGTTCGCAGCGCAATTGGGTCAAATCACGCTAAATTTACAATGCATCAGTGTGAACTGGGCCTAACTGTTAGTTACAGCTGCACTATAAAAAATAATAAGTAAATAAAAAAATAGAAAAACTGTAACAAATAAATATTTTATTTTGGCAGCTTATTAGAACTGTTTTTTTATTAGTTTACCAATTAAAAACTGGATATTTACTTAAAACTGTGTATAAGGAATATTTAGATGTACAAATAAGTAATAGAGTAACTGTTTAGTTAACTGACACAAGCTGATGTTCCAAAATTTGGCTTGGGTATCTATTGCATTCTATGCATCAATGATGTCTGACTGCAAAAAGGGTAAACTCAGATTAATAATATTTGGTAATGATGACATGTGCCATCTTGATTTGAGTGAAGTCCCATTTTAGTATGAGTGGGGATAGAGTGTTATGAAATATCTACCCTAGAGCTGCACGATTTCGGCTAAAAATGAGATTCAATTTTTTTTTTGCTTAGAATAAAGATCACGATTCTTGCGACGTAACATCATCTTTCACATTATACAAATAATTGGGCTAACTTTATTTATTTATTTATTTAATTGAAGTGTATTTTTCCCCCAAAAAATGCGTTTGAAAGACCTCTGCGTAAATAAGGTGACATAAAATATTGCAACAACCGCTATTTTATTCTCTAGGGTCTCTGCTAAAATATATATATATTTATATATATGTAAATGTTTGGTGGTTCTAAGTAATCTAGCAGAAAATACAGATTTTAACTTGTGAGCAAAGAATGTCAGAAAAGGGCTTGGTCTTTAGGTGGTTAAACTGACCACACAGAAGTTAATTAGTTTGATCGAAAAGATGGAGAGATAAAATGTATCTCATCTCTTCTTTTCTCTATCTCCCAGTGCTGAGGAATGTTGACAAACATTGCTGGCCTTTTTTTTTGACAGCTCTGAGCGGCTCTGCACTTGTCACATAGAATCAAGGAAATGTTGGGTTAAGATTGTAAGGGGGGTTAAATCGAGATTGCGATCTTTTAACGATTAATTGTGCAGCTCTGATCTACCCTCAGGAGGTACTGTCCCAAATACGATGAACACTAGAACTCAAAAATGTGTGGGACTTTAAATATGCCTCCTTGGGTATACTAACAAAGACTTGGGGGCACACCCTAAAATGCGTTACATTAAAGATGGTGCAGCTGGCCGAGCGAGGCATGTAGGAGGACGTGCAGCTGTTAGCTCCGCCCATCATCCTGCAGAATCCGAGCTACAGCACCACCATCCTGCGCCCTACAGCCTCGGGACAGGTACCGCTGCACTCCGCGGACTCCCCTGCACACAAGGCCAGTATCAATTTTTGTTTTTACAATGTCCAGGCACGGACAAGGCCCTCGTATCCCACCGGACATTCTGGCCCAAGATGGTGGCCTCCCGCCCCGCTCCACCAAGGAAGCAGCCCAGCGCCTGTTTGGCAATAGGGGGAAAGACACCCCATCCATCCCAGGGACTAGTGGACATGATCAGGAGGAGGATGGCAGGGATCTGGATGACACCCCCCGATCCTGGCTCAATCACATGCTCTGCCATCCCTATCCCTCAGCCCCACACAGCCATCCAATATGGCGGCGCCCAGCATGCAGGGCCATGATGATAGCACTGACCCAGAGCCAACTCTCAGGGACATACTAGCTGTGGTTACTGCCTGTAACTCCTCCATCACTAACCTAGCGGGAGATGTAAAAAGTATGAAAATGAAAATGTCATTTGTGCGTCAGGATATGCAAAAGCGGCGCGAACGCACATCTGCAGTGGAGGGGCGCGTTAGCACAATGGAGGATGATTGACAGCAACTGCAGAGGGACGTAAAATACACTCACTCCATGGCGACCGCCAACGCATCTAGGCTGGAGGATATGGAGAAGAAACAACGTACGCGTGGTGGGCATACTGGAGAGGGCGGAAGGCAAAAATCCTGTGGCGTTCATCGAAGCGTGGTTGACTGACACGTTTGGGAAAGATACATTCTCGCCCATGTTCGCGGTCGAGAGGGCCCACAGGTCCCAGCGCGCCCGCCACCACAAGACGCACCCCCCGAGACCATTCCTGTTCCGCCTACTCAATTAAAGAGACAGGGATACAATATTGTCCAAAGTCAGAATTACCCCTTCTCTCAAAGTGGATAATGCAAAAATATCGCTGTTTCCTGACTTCTCTGCGGAGGTACAACGGCAAAGAGCGAAATTCCTGGATATCAAGAAACGTCTGAGGGTGGTGAATGTTCAATATTTTATGCTCTACCCAGCAAAATTGAAGGTAATTGCCAATGGAGCGTTGCACTTTTTTGACAACCCCACGTCTGCCATGCACTGGATGGACAGGGAGGAACGGAATCTGGAGCGGCGGCAACCTGAAGGTTGAAAGCAAAAGGAATTCTTTCTTTGGTGCTAAGCACGAGAAATGAGCTATGCGGAGGGGCAGGTAACTTTTGAATTGTTTGTTCTGTTTGCCTGATTGGGCTATGTTATTGCTCCTCCAGCAAACTGGTCCTGAGCGGACACACCTCCCCTCACAATGAGGGGTGTGCTATGATTATTTGGGTCCTGTTGACCCGGAACTATGGTTTTGGTTATACTCTGGAGTTGTTTTTTCTACAATTTTTATTACAGCAATACTGTCTCTCCCTTTTTTAAATTTTTTTTTCCTTTTTTTTTACAACTGAGTCTGAATTGGGTAAATCCACAGCTGCCTATTTTTCAACTTGACACTAGAGGGATTTCCAAGTATGTGTTAACATTGCAGTTTCTAATGATTTCTTACATTATGGGCCTAGTCCTACAATATAGAAGACAGGTCAATAATACTCCCATATACAGTATTTTGTCTCTATGTATTATGTCTACTAGCACTGATAAGGGTTTAATCTTCCTTTCATGGAATGTGAGGGGTTTGGGTGGTGGGACAAAGAGAGGAGCAATGTTCCACTATTTGAATAGAATGAAGCCGCATGTCGTGTGTCTCCAGGAGACACATTTACAACCTGACTCTGTCCGCCTGCTTAAAACCCGTAAATTTCCAATACAATTTCACTCCATTTACTCCTCTTTTTCCAGGGGAGTGAGTGTGCTGATTGCTAATACTACCTCTTTTTGTTGTATGGAGAAGCAGATTGACAGAGAGGGTAAATTTGTGTTCCTGTTGTGTAGCCTGGGGGGTTTCAAATGTATTGTTGCAGCAATGTATATACCTCCACCCTTTAATTCAGATCCCCTGAAGAAACTACGACAATTTATGGCACTGCACCCAGGGATACCTGTTCTGGCTCTGGGGGACTTCAATAATGTTGTGGACCCACGGCTAGACAGGATGTCCATACATCCTGGTATTAGAGGGGTGACACCCCGTGCATCCCCCTTTATAACTTTAATATCTGAAATGGGTTTAAGGGATGTCTGGAGAGATATGTGTATTCTAGAAAGTTTAACAATCAGCAGATAAAGATACTCCAAACACCTGGTGTTAGCACTTCAATCATCCCGGCACCATGGTTGTTATGGTGTCGGGATGATTGAAGTGCATTATTTCTATTATTACATTGTAATATAAAATGAAATAATTCAACTCACCATAATGCCGAATCAGTGGGATCCCTGAGCGTGTCACCTGCCACGTCGCCTGCCACCAGCCGTCCATCCTTGCATCAGGTGCCCCCAGCAGAGTCCGTCCTTGCATCAGGTTCCCCCAGCAGAGTCCATCCTTGCATCAGGTGTCCCAGCAGAGTCCATCCTTGCATCAGGTGCTCCCAGCAGAGTCCGTCCTTGCATCAGGTGTCCCGGCAGAGTCTGTCCTTGCATCAGGTGCCCCCAGCAGAGTCCATCCTTGCATCAGGTGCCCCCAGCAGAGTCCATCCTTGCATCAGGTGTCCCAGCAGAGTCCATCCTTGCATCAGGTGCCCACAGCAGAGTCCGTCCTTGCATCAGGTGCCCCCAGCAGAGTCCGTCCTTGCATCAGGTGCCCCCAGCGGAGCCCCCCTTACAACAGATGTCCCCAGTGGACCCCTCCTTATATCAGATGTCCCCAGCAGAGCCCCCTTACATCAGGTGTCCCCAGCGGAGCCCCCCTTACATCAGATGTCCCCAGCGGAGCCCCTCTTACATCAGATGTCCCCAGCGGAGCCCCCACTTACATCAGATGTCCCCAGCGGAGCCCCACTTACAGCAGATGTCCCCAGCGGTGCCCCCCTTACATCAGGTGTCCGCAGTGGTGCCCCCTTACATCAGGTGTCCCCAGTGTTGCACCCCTTTACATCAGCTGTCCCCAGCGGAGCCCCCTTACATCAGATGTCCCCAGCGGAGCCCCCACTTACATCAGATGTCCCCAGCGGAGCCCCCCTTACAGCAGATGTCCCCAGCGGTGCCCCCCTTACATCAGGTGTCCGCAGCAGTGCCCCCCTTACATCCGGTGTCCGCAGCGGTGCCCCCCTTACATCAGGTGTCCCCAGCGGTGCCCCCCTTACATCAGGTGTCCCCAGCGGAGCCCCCCTTACATCAGGTGTCCCCAGCAGAGCCCCCTTACATCAAGTGTCCCCAGCGGAGCCCCCTTACATCAGGTGTCACCAGCGGAGCCCCCCTTACATCAGATGTCCCCAGCGGAGCCCCCCTTACATCAGATGTCCCCAGCGGTGCCCCCTTACATCAGGTGTCCCCAGCAGAGCCCCCTTACATCAGGTGTCCCCAGTAGAGCCCTCCTTACATCAGATGTCCCCAGTGTTGCTCCCCTTTACATCAGCTGTCCCCAGCGGAGCCCCCCTTACATCAGATGTCACCAGCGGAGCCCTCCTTACATCAGGTGTCCCCAGTGGAGCCCCCCTTACATCAGGTGTCCCCAGTGGTGCCCCCTTGCATCAGGTGTCCCCAGCGGTGCCCCCCCTTACAACTGATGTCCCCAGTGTTGCTCCCCTTTACCTCAGCTGTCCCCAGCGGAGCCCCCCTTACATTAGATATCCCCAGCGGAGCCCTCCTTACATCAGGTGTCCCCAGCGGAGCCCCCCCCTTAGAGCAGATGTCCCCAGCAGTGCCCCCCTTACATCAGGTGTCCCCAGTGGTGCCCCCCTTACATCAGGTGTCCTCAGTGATGCCCCCCTTACATCAGGTGTCCCCAGCGGTGCCCCTCCTTACATCAGGTGTCCCCAGCGGAGCCCCCCCTTACATCAGGTGTCCCCAGCGTAGCCCCCTTACATCAGGTGTCACCAGCGGTGCCCCCCTTACATCAGATGTCCCCAGTGGAGCCCCCCCTTACATCAGATGTCCCCAGCAGAGCCCCCCTTACATCAGATGTCCTCAGCGGTGCCCCCCTTACATCAGGTGTCCCCAGCGGAGCCCCCCTTACATCAGGTGTCCCCAGCGGTGACTCCCCTTACATCAGGTGTCCCCAGCAGAGCCCCCCCTTACATCAGATGTCCCAGCGGAGCCCCCTTACATCAGATGTCCCCAGAGGAGCCCCCTTACATCAGATGTCCCCAGCGGTGCCCCTCTTACATCAGGTGTCCCCAGCGGAGCCCCCCCTTACATTAGGTGTCCCCAGCAGAGCCCCCCTTACATCAGATGTCCCCAGCAGAGCCCCCCTTACATCAGATGTCCCCAGCAGAGCCCCCCTTACATCAGATGTCCCCAGCAGAGCCCCCCTTTACATCAGATGTCCCCAGTGGTGCCCCCTTACAGCAGGTGTCCCCAGCGGAGCCCCCGCTTACATCAGGTGTCCCCAGCGGAGCCCCCCTTGCATCAGATGTCCCCAGCGGTGCCCCCCTTACATCAGGTGTCCCCAGTGGAGCCCCACCTTACATCAGGTGTCCCCAGCGGAGCCCCCCCTTACATCAGATGTCCCCAGCGGTGCCCCCCCTTACATCATGTGTCCCCAGCAGAACCCCACCTTACATTAGGTGTCCCCAGCAGAGCCCCCCTTACATCAGATGTCCCCAGCGGTGCCCCCCTTACATCAGGTGTCCCCAGCAGAACCCCACCTTACATTAGATGTCCCCAGCGGAGCCCCCCTTACATCAGATGTCCCCAGCGGAGCCCCCCTTACATCAGATGTCCCCAGCGGTGCCCCCCTTACATCAGGTGTCCCCAGCGGAGCCCCCTTACATCAGGTGTCACCAGCGGAGCCCCCCTTACATCAGATGTCCCCAGCGGAGCCTCCCTTACATCAGATGTCCCCAGCGGTGCCCCCTTACATCAGGTGTCCCCAGCAGAGCCCCCCCTTACATCAGGTGTCCCCAGTAGAGCCCTCCTTACATCAGGTGTCCCCAGTGGTGCCCCCCTTGCATCAGGTGTCCCCAGCGGTGCCCCCCTTACATCAGCTGTCACCAGCAGTGCCCCCTTACATCAGGTGTCCCCAGCGGAGCCCCCCTTACATCAGGTGTCCCCAGTGGTGCCCCCCTTGCATCAGGTGTCCCCAGTGGTGCCCCCCTTACATCAGGTGTCACCAGCAGTGCCCCCTTACATCAGGTGTCCCCAGCGGAGCCCCCCCTTACATCAGATGTCCCCAGCGGTGCCCCCCTTACATCAGGTGTCCCCAGCGGAGCCCCACCTTACATCAGGTGTCCCCAGCGGAGCCCCCCCTTACATCAGATGTCCCCAGCGGTCCCCCCCTTACATCAGGTGTCCCCAGCAGAACCCCACCTTACATTAGGTGTCCCCAGTGGAGCCCCCCTTACATCAGATGTCCCCAGCGGTGCCCCCCTTACATCAGGTGACCCCAGCGGAGCCCCCCCTTACATCAGATGTCCCCAGCGGTGCCACCCTTACATCAGGTGTCCCCAGCGGAGCCCCCCTTACATCAGATGTCCCCAGCAGTGCCCCCCCTTACATCAGGTGTGCTAGTAGGTCTCCGCCGCTGTTCTGACGAAAAGAGTCCCCCAATTGGATAGTGTCCACTCTGTACTGCGCAGGCGCCGCAGGAGGACAAAGGAGATGCCGAAAGTCTCCGAAGAAGAACAGCTGACGAAGAAGTATAAACAGCACCTGCGCAATTCATGTTATATTCTGTCACAGGCTCCCGCACGCTCCCGATTGATAGGACACCGGCAGCAGGGTGGGGGGTAGGCGGGGCGGGGGGGTAGGTGGGGCGGATGGTGGGCGGCGACGCAGGAGCTCTGTCTAACCACCCAGCCAGGGCTCTGGTGTTCCTGGTCTTCTTAATATGGACCTCTAGCGGCGGCAGGCGGAGGCGAAAAATCGTGAAAAAATAGATTTCTCTGGACATTTCCCGGGAAACAAAAAAATTGGGAAAACAGTCTAAATCCCAGGAATGTCCCGGGAAATTCAGGACAGTTGGTAAGTATGATTCTGCTCCCTCGTGTTCTAGATACGGCCTACGAACCTTGCCTCCTTTCGGACCACTCTCCATTTTGGGTGCGGGTGGACACGGCAGCCCCATCTATCAGACCATTATGGAGAATCAATCCGTTTTGGCTAACTTTGTTCCCCACTCCGGACCCCATCCCGGGAGAGCTGCAGGAATTTTTGATATTCAATAAACACTCTGCTAATGGGGCCATAGTATGGGATTCTATAGAGGCTTTCCTGCGGGGCCTCCTTATATGGGAAATATCTGGAATTAAGAAAAGATCTAGAGAATGGAAGGACACGGTCCGCCTTGAGTTACAGAATAGGGAGATGGCTCTGGTGATGGATCCCACTCCAGCTAATCAAAATAGCTGGAAAGAGGCCCAATCACTATATAACAAAGTGGTGTTATCAACAGCAGAAAAAAAGAGATATTTTTTGCAAAAGAACTATTTTGAAGAGGGAGAGAATACTGGTCACTTACTGGCTATGGTCGCTAAGGCGCAGCAGGAGTCTACCTCCATTACAGAAATTAAAAACTCCAATGGAGAAATGAGCACTTCCACTGTTGACATTTTGGATACATTTAGCAATTCTACGCAGATTTATATACATGTAAAACTTCTGACCTGACTCTATTTCTTAGGGACTGTTCATTTCCTCAGGTGACTGCGACTGAAAAAGAAACACTAGACTCCCCGATCACAAATGAAGAGCTGACTGAGGCACTAGCACACCCCCTGAACCACAAATCTCCTAGATCGGACGGGATACCCTCTGAGGTGTACACCAGGTATGGGTCTATCCTTCTACCCCCGCTACTGCGGGCCCTACAAGAGGCGGCTAAGACAGGACATCTGCCTGATTCGATGAGGGAGGCTATTATAGTGGTCCTCACTAAGCCGGGCAAGGATAGACAGATACCAGATTCTTACCGTCCCATATCGCTGCTAAACATCGATGTCAAGTTGCTGGCGAGGGTCCTTGCTAACAGACTTGCGGGTATTGTAGAGAGGCTGGTACATCGTGACCAGTCCGGATTTATTCCGACAAGGTCCACGCCTTTTTCTAAATATTCAAACCCCAGTGGATAACCCCGGAGGTAGGGTCATTCTATCCTTAGACGCTGCCAAGGCATTTGACAGTGTTGAGTGGTCCTACCTCTGGGAAGTCCTGGCTGGCTTTGGCCTGGGGAAAACATTTATTAACTGGGTGAAGGTGCTTTATTATGACCCTCAGGCCAGGGTGCGAATTAATGGCTCCCTCTCCCAGCCCCTTCAACTACATCGGGGCACTCGTCAGGGCTGCTCGCTGTCCCCTCTTTTATTTGCGCTTGCAGTAGAACCGCTTGCAATGTTAATTCGCAATGATGAAAACATTGTGGGATTCCGCAGGGGTCGGCTGGAGTACAAGCTATCTCTGTATGCCGACGATGCCCTACTTTATCTGGCAGACTCAGGGGATTCATTGCGGACGCTGATGGCGACCATTACTAAATTTGGTGAATTCTCTGGATTCACTATTAACTGGTCCAAATACGTACTTATGCCCTTGGATCCACTAGTGTCATCTCTCCCCCCAGAGGCGTCCCAAATAGCCATTGTCAACTCTTTTAAATATTTGGGAATAATGATATCACCAGACCCCGCTGAATATTTGAAATTGAATTTAGCACCCTGTCACGGAACGCCCCACACTCCGCTTGAGTGCTTCCGTCATATACCGCTTCCTAAGTTCTGGAACACGAGTCCAATGGATCTGGCTATAGGAACCCCAAGAACTAGACAACACCAGTCTTGGAGTACATCAGAACTACCTTTATTTTGAGATCTCACAGACCTTTATACAGCAGGGATGACTCAAAGCTAACCTAATTAACATGACCTAATTTACTACAAAATGTACCCAGACCAGATGACCGTCTTGTGGGCACCGAGCTTCACACATTAATACAATTAACAATACAAACAACAATCTCCCCCCTCCTCAGCCTAGACCATTCGTCTATTAGCCAGTGCTGGTGGCTAATGTGATCAGCTCTCTCAATTAACATAAACACATGTTGATAACACCAGCATCTCCTCACAGGATGTGTCCCAACAGAATGAATCAGTCTTATCAGCAGGGGGCTGCTGGAGGAACCCCCCCTCCCTCTTCAGGGACACAAATCTACAGTAAGGAGTCCCCATACAATATATACATGACTGAGTCCGATTAATACAGTTCAGACTGGATTTCTCATTCACCTCAAATGCTAGGGCCCATAATCGGTGGGCAACAGGCTTGCATACAGTCCTCTCCAACAGCCTCTGCTCCGGCCAGGTCCGTGACATTTCTCCCCTTTCGGCAGGAGACTAACACAGGAGGAGACCCCAGACGGGTTGACTCCGAAGTTAGTCCATAGTTCCAGTCCTCTACTGCCTGTACCCACACAGTACCCCAAACAAATTATTCCAAACAGTGTATTACTCACCCAGCCATCCTCTGCCTCTCTCAGAGAACATATCTGCCGCTGGGGAGAGGCCCAGACTGGCCCTTCTCCCTGGAATCCTTTCTGCCGCTGGAGAGAAGACAGGGGGACTGGGCTCACTCCATCCTGCTGTTGGGGATCTGGGCCGACTGCCCAGCATCCCTGGGGTATACAGGTGGGGACTGAAGCCCCATCAACCAACACCAGATCAAGCTGCAGTTGTGAGGTGATGACTGCATTTTCTCCTTGGATCCTGATCTGCCGCTTGCGATAGACTGCCACCTCCTCACCTTGGGCCTCCACAATTGCTGCAGGTGTGGGGCAGAGGTCTTGGACCCTCTGTCCGGTTGCCAGCACTTCTGCTGGGAGTTTGCCAGGTGGTTCCTCCTCTACAGAAACGTCTATTAAATCCCCAGTCTCTGGAATTGGTAAAAGTGTGGGACAGAGGTCTTGGACCCTCCGTTCAGTTACCAGATCTTCAGCTGGAGAAGTTTGTTTTAACTCCATAGATGCTGCTGGCAGAAAATCACATGTCCCTGTCAGTGTTGTGGGAGAAAGGCCGACTACCTCTTCTCTCAGGAAGGCCGAAGCCACTGTTGGTGCTGGGCAGAACACAGTGAACTTTGGCAATGATAGCAGCTCTTCTGCTGGAGGCTCATCAGGTTGTTCTTCCTCAGCAGAAAAGTCTATCAAATCCCATGTCTCTGCAACTGATGTCTGGGAATAGAGGTTCACCATCTCCTGTCCATGAAACCCAGAAGATGTTATCATTTCTGGACAGAGGTTAGCAGAGCTCTGCCCTGTTGTCAGCACTTCAGGTTTGGGGACGGCAATCTCCGGATTTTTCACTGCCGATTCTCTGGCATGCTGCTGAACTTGTTCTAGCAGTTTCCTGTATGCCCTTTCCAGATGCTGTTCCTTCCTTAGCAAATGGTCCAGATCAGGTTTGAGCTCTGAGACCCCTGCAAGACCGAGCATAGACTCTCTATAGTCCCTCATGTCCTCAAGGTCAGGTTCCCCCTCATCGCCAAACATAAAAAGATCTGTAAGGTTCTCCCACAGCAATCCAGGGCCGCCAAAGTCATATCCCTCCGGAGAGAATTCTGTTGTCTCCCCTAAATATCCCTCCTCTGCGTGCCATTGCAGAGCCCGATAATGATTTTCCAGCTCTATCTCCTGCTGGACCAACCTGTCCAACTCAGTCACCCATTGCTCCTGGGGCTGCTCTCCCAGGAATGCCATCCGCAATGCCCGTTGGTTAATACAGTTCAGACTGGATTTCTCATTCACCTCAAATGCTAGGGCCCATAATCGGTGGGCAACAGGCTTGCATACAGTCCTCTCCAACAGCCTCTGCTCCGGCCAGGTCCGTGACATTTCTCCCCTTTCGGCAGGAGACTAACACAGGAGGAGACCCCAGACGGGTTAGCCAGGTCCGTGACACACCCCTAATGGGAAGACTACGTGTAAAATCCCAGGGATGGTGTAAGCTTCCACTGTCGGCAGTAGGGAGGGTGAATCTGATCAAAATGGTATGAGCCCCGCAACTTCTATATATTTTCCATAATTCACCTATGTGGATTCCCAATAAATGGCTTAAGAAGATTGACACCCAATTTCATGACCTTATTTGGAAAAAAGGTAGCGCTCGTATTAGCCTAACAACAATACAATTTGGCAAGGACGGGGGGGGGCTTGGCGGTATCGCATTCCAAGATGTATTTCTTAGCATCACAGCTACAACAACTTGCTGGCTGGGATCTGCTTGAGTCAGATGGCCCTATTATACAACTGGTGTCTCGCACCAATCTCATATTAACAGCTGGCTAACATTTGGAGATGGGTCTGCCGGGCATCCCCTCGTCCTCCCCAACGGCAATACTACTACAGAAGGTTTGGAAGGCAGTTAAAAAAGCACTATCCGTAGATGGCCCAATGGAGTTTACCCCTATTTGGAATAACCCTAATTACCCCGAGTTACTCAAATTACAGGGCTTTGTCGCTTGGTCAAAAATAGGGATATGGTTCTTTACACAATTATATAGTGGCACTGTACTCAAATAATTTGAAAACCTATGCAGGGAATTCTCATTAACAAAGAACCAATTCTATCAATACCTTCAGCTCAGGCATGCATTACAGACCCAAACTCGAATGGTAAACCTGAATATCACTAGTTCTCACCTGATAAAGGAGGTCCTACAAGCTGACAGCCGCAAGGGGTTGATATCCAGGGCATATGCTACCTTGGTGGCCACAATCCAAAATCCGACTACTTAAATGCAGAACACATTGGTCCATGGATGTGGGTGACATAGACGATGACCAATGGGACATGGCACTGGAGTTGATCCCAGCGGTGTCAATTGCGGCATCTCACAAGCTCTTACAACTGTTTATACTTCACAGGTCATATCATACACCCGTACAACTATTTGAATGGGGCAGAAGAGACTCCCCCTTGTGCCCTAAATGTGTCGCACACAGGGAAGATTTCATACACATGATATGGCGCTGTCCGAAACTTGCTAGATATTGGACAGAGGTCGCACAGACTGTATCCGCTGTAGCACAGGCGCCCATTCCATGTACACCTTTGATATGTCTCCTGGGTTCGGTTGATGCTGAAATGTATCCAAAAGGTGTATATATAATGGTAACTAGATTACTATACTTCCAAGGGCCAGAAAACTCATAGCACGTTATTGGCTTGCGAATAACGTGCCTACGAAGGCTCAGTGGATTGCATATGTCAACTCCCTCCTCATTAGAGAGCAGTTGGCATATAGACACAGGAAGGCTCCACAAAAATTTGACCTTATATGGCAAAACTGGCTGGATGACCCCAACCTTGCTCCAACCCAATTATTAATGGATAGACTGCTAATGTTATAAGGACTTTAACACTGCAAATAGGCACTCCTCTAGCGCCTGAGGCCTCTCCTGTAATGCATATGCTGGGCAGAAGGTAACTCATATGGTAATAAGGCCCGTAGACAAGCCTGGAGGAGTGAATCGATGTCCTATAACATTTTATATTATTGTATTTTATTTTCTGTTAGCTTATTTTTGCTATTACCTAGAAGTGGGAACGTTCTCCCGTCTTCTCTTTATTTCTCTTATTTTTTTAGTTTTGTTTGTGTTAAGTTTATGTTCTACAAAAAACAAAGGTATACGTACCTAATCCTTGGTAACGGAGTTATACATATGCATATGTTTGATGTCATGTATAATTACAGAATGGGGAAATGTGTATGCCCCTTTATTGTAAAACAGTTACCCATTGATTCTTGTCAATAAAAAAGTTTTGATTCAAACAGATGGTGCAGCTATAAGACCATACAAACAGAACAGAAGATTACAGCGCACACATACTAAAAGGACATTTAAATCATACAAGGCTATTTAAAATACCTGAACATATTCAGCAAATAAGCAAAAATATGGGCATTTGGTCACACAATATGGCTATATGGTGCTTAAGCCAAAGTATCCCATTATCAGTGGGTCCTAAACTATTAATAGAATGAAAGATCCTGCTTCTCAACCATGGGAGAAATACACTCCTCTTTATGGGAGAACTAAGAGGACCCCTCCTATAATACAGGTGGGCACTAATTAGGGGTAATGGCGGGGGGTGGGGTGCTCCAGCCCAAGGGATCTGGTCAGGAACCATACAGGAGTTAAATGTCATTTTTGTATGTGTGCGCTGTAATCTTCTGTTCTCCCTGGGTATACTAGACTATACTTTTATTGAAGATATCACAAATGTTAAATAGTCTTAAAAACAAATCGACCTTTTCTTGTGAAAAAAACAAAACAAATCAATTAGCCAACCACAGTGATGTTTATCCTGGCCTTGGGAGCCGGTTGATTGGCCGACGCGTTTCACGGGCAAACTCGCTTCATCAGGGCCTTGGATTCTATTCAGAAATGCTGTAATCGTATACAAGAATATGTATGAAACATTGATCACCCAGTAGCATATTACATAGCATATTATATAGTGTCTTATATACACAAACAAACAAACACAAATAGCCTGACAGGCCCGTGGGGAACCAAACCAAGTCCTCCAAAAACTACCTCATATCCACGATTTGCCAAGAGTGTAAATCTAGACATTGAAGTTTGAAATTCATCAAAAACACTACGAATTTAGGGAAAAGGGAAGAATAGAACATGGAGAGAGGGGGGGCAGGGAAAAGGGAGGGAGAGAGGTTGTACGGAGGTGGGGAGGGTGAAGGGATGACGGGTCAAGGTATCAAGCATAGTAGTAGGGTGAGTATTAAGTTCTTACAAAAATGTATGAATACAGGGATTAGATTGATTCATATATCCAAAACAAAAGAGAGGAGGGAGTAGGAACCCAGCATAGGAATAGACAGCATTGTTGCAACTAAGGTTGGCATCAAGTGCCTACAGATGCAATGTACTGAAATGCAAAAGTATCCTTAATCAGGAAAATTAGAGCATGAGTATAAGAACAAAAAGATGTACAAAGTATATATGGGGGAACAAACCCCCCCGAGAAACCGTAGGCTTATCTAACCCCTATACTGCACATTCCTCATCCAGCATACTATGTGCTTAACCACTTAAAGACCGCCTACTGCAGATATAGGCAGGACGGCTCTATTGCGCAAAACGACATACCTGTACGTAGAGTGGAATACCTTCTGAATCCAGGGCCTGCATAGGGACAAAACTTTACTTCCCTCCAGGTGAGTCTCTTACAGGAGGACAATATGTGGCTTAACCTGTTTAAGATATTGAAATACTGCTGCCCTTTTAATTTGTTGTTTAAATCCCTTACATTCCATGATATTACCTTAATCTTACTATCCATTTAAACAATGCACAACAAAAAAAAAGTGCATGAAACCCAGAGAATCTCAGCTAGTGGACAAGAAATAAGTTGGTAAAACTCACATGGGGACATGCAATTCCTAGGTACAATTGGTGTAATATTAGCATAGAAAGTAACTGACTGCTTTTGTAAACTCTCCTCTAGCATGGCTCCACCCCAGCTCCTATTAGGGAACCCTATATTAACCTGTGCACTGCAAGCCAGCAGTGCTGATCAACCATTGTGTGTTAGCTTTCGTGTGTACTTGCTGTGTTTCCTACGTCTGATTCCAGTTACCGACTTTGGCCTGTTCTTAACTATTCCTGTCTGCTCGTGACTCTGACCTTTGGCATGTCCCCGACCATCCCTGTTTGCCTGTGACCCTGAACCTTGGCGTGAACTCTGTTGTCCCTGTCTGCTTGTTGCCCCGACCTTGGCTTGTCCCTTACTTTCCTTGTTGTTCCAGCCTACTGCCTCCTTCCTCTTCTCCTGTAGTCTACCGTGAGCGTGAGCTGTGAGATCCTGGGGGCCACGACCTGGAGCCAGACTGCAGCGCAGTCCATCCTCACCACTAGAGGCTCTGGTGAACACCTGCTGGCTCTTAGACTCCGCACCCTGGGGAATCTATGCTCTAGCTCCCAGTGGGATCTGTGTCAGTGATCCAGTAGACCTGCTTCCTGAACCTCCCAGGGTTCAATCCGCAGCAATCAGTCCTAGGGTCCACTACCTAGCGGTGCACTTCTGACTCCTACAGAGTGCATCTGTCACCTAGCCTCAAGGTGACCTGACACTCAGCACGAGACTCCTTGCTCAATCTGTGGGTGAACTTGTGCAACCAATCAACCACAGGGCATAAGTGTGCATTAGTGACCAGAGACTTACAGTTCTGTGATGCGCCACACTCAGCAAAACTTCCCCAGTAACAGCGCTCATGTACCGCCTCAGACTTGTGCCCTTATTTGGAGGAGAAAACAAAAAAAAAAACAGAGTTTGAAATCCACAGGAGTCATGAAGAGAACATGGGCAAACACAGAGCAAGGAGAAGTCAAGAAAACAAAAATGGGAAGGGTGGTATCATGGGTTTTGATCCAGCATCTTGCGGGGTATCAAAAAATTTCACTGTGCCCTTATACTGCACCTGGAGGCGGCTAGGGTAAAGCATACTATATTTCAATTCCCAGCGTCATCTGCTCTGTGTTGGAGCGATATTACCATATCTCTGAGCTCTGCCAGTTGTGAGCCTTGGAAATGTGATCATCTGCCATGGGGAGTCTGCCTCTAATTTTGTCCAAATCATACCTAATGAGATTGCACTCTGAGGCCAGATAATCAATGCGGTCCATGAGCTCTGATTTTGATGCAACTATGGCTTCCAGGATCGGTCCGGTAATGGCTGCTGCATCTGCCTCAATCTCCGGTGACAACTGTGGGGAGATCTTCAGTTTCTGGGACATGTTGTGTGCCTGCTGCTCCATCCACGTGGTCTGCAGTCTGTCGCGCTGTGAGGTGGACACAGGAACCAAGATGGCGTGGGCAGAGCTAGCAGCCATGCTGTTTTGGGAACAGAGCTGCCTCTGATCCAACGGCGGCTGAAATCTGGGTAATGTTCAGGAGGATAGCCGGAGCTCCAAGAAGACACGTCCTGCCTCGATCACATCCGGTCACGTCCCCCAATATTGATTCCTCTTGAACGTCATTGAGCCTAGGTTCACACTGCTGCGGGATTAAAATGATGCGAGTTCAGCTGATCTTGCATGATTTTATTCCCACATGTCAGTCCGACTTCGGGGGCGATTTCAGAGACATCTGTGCGGGTTCCTGCACAGATGTCTATTGAAATCGCACCCAAAGTCACCAAAAGTGGTACAGAAACTACTTTTGGGAATCGGTGCAGCTCCGCAAAGTCAGCATTGCACCGATTTGGATGGTGCCATTGCCAGCAATAGCTGCCGATTTGGCATGCCATTTGACAGCTGCCAAATGGCATGCCAAATTGCATCAATGTGAACCTAGGCTAAAGCTGGTTTTGTAAATGGCAAACAGCTGTAATTTGTGGCTGTTTTTTGTAAGAAATCTTTCATGGAAATGATGAATGATTGTGTATGCCCTAATCATGCATGTAACAAACCACTGTAATCTTTTATAAAAATCATTACCTTGGTTTCATATTTGGTTACTGTAATGCCCTGTACACACGACCGGTTTTGCCGTCGGAATAAACTCCGAAGGTTTCTCCGACGGAACTCCGATGGAATTCCATTCAAGCGGTCTTGCCTACACACGGTCAAACCAAAGTCCGACCAAAGTCCGAGCGTCCTGAACGAGGTGATGTACAGAACGTACGACAGTGCTAGAAAAAGGAAGTTCGATACCCAGTGCTTTACCCTTTGGGCTCCTTCTGCTAATCTCGTGTTTATCTCGTGTTAGTAGAAGTTTTGTTAGAGACGATTCACGCTTTTCAGACTCCAGCTTTTTCAGATCGTTTTACTGCTGTTCAGTTTGTGCTTGTGGGTTTGTATCTGGTTTTCAGTGCGTGTAGTCAGTTCGTATCTGGTTTGTCAGTGCGTTCTTGTCTGCTCATTGCTGATTTTCAGCTCGCTCTTCACAGGCCTTCAGTGCGTTCTTCAGTGCGTTCTGTTAAGTTCGTTCTGATCAGCCGTTTTGAAGCCATGTTGTGTGTACGTACTCGTCGTAGAGTTCGTGCTGTGTGGGGGCTTAGTGTTGGGGTTCATTCTTTGACCCAAGCCCAGTCCATGAACAGGGTGGGGAGGAGTTCATAGACCAAGAATTGGTTACTCCAGCGTTACCAATTCTTGCACATGCCTTTGTTTCATGAGATCCGTGAGAATAATCCTGATGATTTCAGGAATTATCTCAGGATGACGGACCCCGTTTTTCACCATCTGTTGGCTTTGCTGACCCCTTATATCAGCAGGCAGGATACCTGCATGCGGCAAGCCATCACTCCGGAGCAGAGGCTAGTCACCACCTTGCGGTACTTTGGAGAAGCCTGCGGGACCACAAGTTCTCAACAGGCATCTCCCCCCAGGCTCTGGGGGTCATTATTCCAGAGACCTGTTCTGCCATCATTCAGGTCCTGCAGAAGGACTATATTAAGGTAAGTTTTCTCCTTTAATATCACATTATTTGTATTTAATATTTGCTAATGTATTGTATTTATTTCATCATTCCCTAATTACTATGATTGGAATATGCTATGAATGTCCCCTTTATTCTCATGCATGCTGGAAGCTTTTAATGCTCCTTTTTTGGCCTACATACATATTTGCCTTCACTAACCTCCCCAGCATGCTATCCTGGGCCCATATACGCCTATAGCCTAGTCCCTTAACAATGTATATTGTCAGCTCCATTGTACTGCTTTCCCCGAAACCCCCCTAAAATATGTTCAAATGTTATGTGTGTCCTTAAATTCATTTATAACCCCCCCCCAAATGTGTCCAAATGTTATGTGTGTCCTTAAATTCATTTATAACCCCCCACCTAAAATGTATCCAGATGTCATGTGTGTTCTTAAATTTAGAGTGCTGGAGGCTTTTTTTTGGCTTCCAAAAGTCACCTCAAACCCTGCCCCCCCCCATACAAGTTTATCAATGGGCCATCAGAGGGGGTGAGGAATCTGATAAGTGGGCCTTATATTTTTGTCTTTAAATACTCCTTAAAATAAATGTTATACTGATGTTGTGCAAGAATGTTTTTTGTGTAATCTGCTTGCAATGTTATGTGCAAAAGTACTTATATATTTTTTCTTGTTTGATTCCACAGTTTCCTTCAACACCACAGGAATGGCAGACTGTGGCCTCCCATTTTGCTGACCGTTGGGACTTTCCCAACTGTGGAGGTGCTATAGCTGGGAAGCATGTCCACATTGTGCCATAACCCCATTCGGGGTCTTACTATTATAACTATAAGGGGTTTAATAGTGTAGTGTTAATGGCGGTGGTATTGGCACACTATGAGTTCCTCTATGTGGACGTGGGTAAGAATGGCCGGATGTCGGATGGAGAAGTCTTCGCCCAGTCGGAGTTTTACCAGCGTCTCCAGACTGGTGGCCTGGCATTGCCACCTGATGCAGATAACGTGGAAGGACTCCTCTTCATCTTTATTGCAGATGAAGCCTTCGGTCTGGGCGAGCACCTGATGAGGCCATTCCCCCAAAGGACCCTCACCCCGGAGAGGAGGGTTTTTAACTACCGGCTGGCCAGAGTGAGAAGAGTCGTTGAGAATGCCTTCGGGATAATGGCCAGCCGGTTCCGCCTGTTTCTGACAGCAATCCATATGGCGGACTACAAAATCAACCATATCATCCTATGCTGCTGCATACTTCACAATTATTTACGCAAAAATTCACAGAATTATATAGCCTTATTACACAGAATTTCCTGATGGGTCTGGATACTGGCTCTACTGGCTTGGCCCTCCAAAGTGCCCGTGAACTAGGGAGAAATATGTTAATTATTTTATTATTTGCAATGCCAGACAATGTCTAATTTTTATTAATAAAATGGCTGTCTCCTAGGTTCTCCTAGTGGAACTGTAGTGGATGTTCCTTTAGTAAATAAGCCCCATTGTCACTGTAAACACAAAATTACTTACAAAACTGGTATTGAGCATTGACAGAAGAAGCCACACATTGTTGTTTCTCAAAATTTTTACTCTGTGCACATTCACATGTGCGTTTATAAAATTTTAAAAAAATTTTAATTTTTTTTCTCAATATTTTTTTTTTTTTTAAAAACATAACATACAGAACTCTGGAACTTACAAAGTTCAACCTATAAAAACTGAAGGCAATATCAGACATCATAGTGTCAAAAATGTCTTGATACTGCCTTCATCAGATGAGGTGATGTCACCCCTGTAAAAGCTAAATTTTGAAGATGCACACAAATTGAGATCCCCTGATGGCAGATAGCACATGTTGACACACCGTGTGCATCTTCAAAATTTGGCTTTTAAAATGTACGATACAAAACTTTTTTGGGAAGTCGAAAAAAATAAAAAAACAGGATGTGATTATGGAAAAATGTATATTGTCTCCAACACATCTATTATGTTCTTCATTTGCTGTTCCATAATGTTTAGTCTATTTCTAATATTGTCAATTTCCCCATTCCATTGCATTATTTCCTGGATGAGCCTTTGGGCGCTGGCCCTAGTGAAAGGTTCCACCGCTTCCTCTTCCACAACCAGCACATCACCTAAAAATTGTTTAAAAAACATGTATTTAGAAATATGCAGGCATACATAGATTACCTGAAGCTGGGGTGTCAGACACTCACCTGTTGGGGTGCCCATCTCACCCACTTCCTCCACCTCTCCTTCCTCCAGATCCTCAGGGGGGCTTGGGCTAATTTGTCAATCTGGTTGGCGATGTCGGGGGTCCCTGGTGTCCTCTGAGTGGTGTCTGAGTCTTTTCTCCCCTATGAGAATGAAACAAAAGTTATACTTAGCACACAGATATTTGAGACCAGAAATAGGAATATGAAACATTGCTTTGAAGTGGTGTACAATTGTCTGTTTGGGCAGAGATCCAAATTGAAGACATGAGTAATTCCCTTTTAACCAAGCTGTAATACTTACCTTTTTTGCCAAGTTTCACAGATGAAGACACCCCAAGTATCCACTGGAGCACCTGTGTGGGTCACCCTAAAAAATGTGCTCTGGTGTCCCACACTAGTGCTCCTGCGTCCAGATGTGTGAACAGCTGCTGAATGTCCTCTCCATACATTCCACTGAATCAAGTTTGCAATTCATTCAAGTTTCAAAGACATCTAGACAACAATGTCCTAAACTTATTTTAATAAGACAAATTAGCATGACCAAAATGTAGTTAAAACCCTGTATCAACTAAATACATTGTATTTATTTGCAAACGAACGAGGTTTACTATGAACAATGTTTCCTACAAATGATTACTGTGCCCACAAACATGAAAGTAGCCATTTAAAACTGTACAACAGTAAAGAAAAGCACATGGAGCAGCATGCAAGTTAATAATCATAATAGGAACACACGACAAGTACTTACTTTTTTGAAGCACCTTCTTTATTCTTCGATACTGATCCGGCTCCCTCAGTTTAAGGTCGGACCAGCGTTTCCTTAATTGGTCTTTGGAGCGTCGTACCCCAAAATTCTGCTCCAGAGTGTTCACAACTGTTGTCATGATTTGGTCCTTGCGCAAATTGGGATGGGTGTACGGCCCATGTTTCCCATCATAATCCTCCCTCCGCAAGATGTCCACCATCTCCACCATTTCTTCAAAGGCCGTGTTAGTCGCCTTAAATCTCCTTATCCTGGATATAAAAAATTCTAAAAGATGAGTATAAAAAAAATTGTAAACATTATTATGGAGATCGGGCTTTTAAAAAAATAGAATATTATTCATGAGATGAGGATAAATAATGAAGAAATAAGTTTGTGAGAACTCTGTGTGAATATGAGCAGCAAAACAACTTCATTCTTCGAGCATTATAAAGAAGAAAAGAATGCGCTGCATTAAAAGATCACAGAATTAGCAGCGTCAGGAATGTGCTAGCTCCAATACGAACGCTAGTTTTACCACACCGAGCGCTTCCGTCTCATACTTGCTTCAGAGCATGCGTCGTTTTTGGTCTGTCGGAACAGCATACAGATGAGCGGTTTTCACGATAGGAATTGGTTCTGTCGGAAATATTTAGAACATGTTCCATTTCTAGGTCCTTCAGAATTTTTGTAACAAAAAAAAGTCTGATGAGGCCTACACACGATTGGAATAGACAATGAAAAGCTTCCGTCTGACATTTTCTGTCGGACATTCCACTCGTGTGTACGCGGCATAACACTTAAAAAAGATCTGGATGGATTCTTTCCTTAATGTAGATAATATAACTGGGTACTGACATTTATAGGTAAAGCTGATCCAGGGAAAATCTGATTGCCTCTCGAGGGATCAGGAAGGAATTTTTTCCCCTGCTGTAGCAAATTTTTGCCTTCCTCTGGATCAACTGTGGGTGAAGGATTGTGTACAGTGCCTTGAAAAAGTATTCATACCCCTTGAAATTTTACACATTTTGTCATGTTACAACCAAAAACATAAATGTATTTTATTGGGATTTTATGTGATAGACAAACACAAAGTGGCACATAATTGTGAAGTGGAAGGAAAATGATAAATTGTTTTACATTTTTTTTTACAAATAAATATGTGAAAAGTGTGCATGTATTTGTATTCAGCCCCCTTTACTTTGATACCACTAACCAAAATCTAATGGAACCAATTGCCTTCAGAAATCACCTAATTCGTAAATAGAGTCCACTTATGTATAATTTAATCTCAGTATAAACACAGCTGTTCTGTGAAGCCCTCAGAGGTTTGTTAGAGAACCTTAGGGAACAAACAGCATGGGCGGCACATTGGTGTAGTGGGTAGCACTTTTGCCTAGCAGTAAGAAGGGTTGCTGTTTCGAATCCCAACCATGACACTACCTGCCCGGAGTTTGCATGTTCTCCCAGTGCCTGCGTGGGTTTCCTCCGGGTACTCCGGTTTCCTCCCACACTCCGAAGACATGCTGGTAGGTTAATTGGATCCTGTCAAAATTGTCCCTAGTATGTATGAATGTGAGTTAGGGACGTTAGATTGTCAGCTCCTTGAGGGTAGGGACTGATGTGAATGTACAATGTATATGTAAAGCGCTGCGTAAATTGATGGCACTATATAAGTACCTGAAATAAATAAAAATAAAAAATAAATTGAAGGCCAAGGAACACACCAGACAGGTCAGGGATAAAGTTGTGAAGTTTAAAGGAGGGTTAGGTTATAAATCCCAAGCTTCGAACATCTCACAGAGCACTTTTCAATCCATCATCTGAAAATGGAAAGAGTATGGCACAACTGCAAACCTACTAAGACATGGCTGCCCACCTAAACTGACAGGCCGGGCAAGGAGAGCATTAATCAGAGAAGCAGCCATGAGGCCCATGGTAACTCTGGAGGAGCTGCAGACATCCACAGCTCAGGTGGGAGAATCTGTCCACAAGACAACTATTAGTGGTGCACTCCACAAATCTGGCCTTTATGGAAGAGTGGCAAGAAGAAAGCCATTGTTGAAAGAAAGCCATAAGAAGTCCCATTTGCAGTTTGCAAGAAGCCATGTGGGGGACACAGCAAACACGTGCAAGAAGGTGCTCTGGTCAAATGACACCAAAATTAAACTTTTTGGCTTTAAAGCAAAATGCTATGTGGGGTGGAAAACTAACACTGCACATCACCCTGAACACACCATCCATTGTGGGGATACTATTCTTCGTCAGGTACAGGGAAGCTGGTCAGAGTTGATGGGAAGATGGATAGAGCCAAATACAGGGCAATCTTAGAAGAAAACCTATTAGAGTCTGCAAAAGATTTGAGACTGGGGTGGAGGTTCACCTTCCAGCAGGACAACGACCCTAAACATACAGCCAGAACTACAATGGAATGGTTTGGATCAAAGCATATTCATGTGTTAGAATGGCCCAGTCAAAGTCCAGACCTAAGTCCAATTGAGAATCTGTGGCAAGATTTGAAAATTGCTGTTCATAGACGCTCTCCATCCAATGTGACAGAGCTTAAGCTATTTTTCAAAGAAGAATGGGCAAAAATGTCACTCTCTAGATGTGTAAAGCTGGTAGAGACTAAGAATGAGCCGAACACCCCCCCCCCCCCAGTTCGTTTGCACCAGAACTTGCAAACAGGCAAAAAATTCGGACAAACACGCGAACACCATTAAAGTCTATGGGACACGAACATGAAAAAACAAAAGTGCTCATTTTAAAGGCTTATATGCAAGTTATTGCCATAAAAAGTGTTTGGGGACCCGGGTCCTGCCCCAGGTAACATAAGTCAATGAAAAAAAAAAAGTTTTTAAAAACGGCCATATTTTCGGGAGCAGTGATTTTAATAATGCTTAAAACAAAACAAAACAATAAAAATGAAATATTCCTTTAAATATCGTGCCTGGGGGTGTCTATAGTATGCCTGTAAACTGGTACAGTTTTCCCGTGTTTAGAACAATACCACAGCAAGACATTTCTAAAGGGAAAAAAAACTAATTTAAAACTGATCGTGGCTGTAATGAATTGTTGAGTCCCGGCAATATAGATTAAACTCATTGAAAAAAAACGGCATGTGTCCCCCCCCAGTCCATTACTAGGCCCTTTGGGTCTGATATGATTATTAAGGGGAACCCCGAACCAAGATTTAAAAAAAAAATTGCTTGGGGGTCCCCCAAAAATCCATACCAAGCCCTTCAGGTCTGGTGTGGATATTAAGGGGAACCCTGCGCCAAATAAAAAAAATGGTCCCCCCAAAATCCATACCAGACCCTTATCCGAGCATGCAACCTAGTAGGCTCCAGGAAAAGAGGGGGGATGAGAGGGCACCCCCCCTCCATGGGGAGGATGCTTTGGGATCCCCAAAGAACCTTGTCCCCATGTTGATGGGAACAAGGGCCTCATCCCCCCCAACCCTTGCCCGGGCGGGGGGCTTATTAGAATGTGGACGCCTCCTTTAACAAGCGGACCCCCAGATCCCGCCCTCCCCTTGGTTGAATTGGTAATGGGTACATTAAACCCCTACCATTTCACAAAAAAAGTGTCAAAAATCGTAAAAAAGACAGGAGACACTTTTGGACAAGTCTTTTATAAAAAAAAAAATAAAAATGTCCCGCCATGTAAATCCATCTCTCGCTGCCCGACGGAACGAAAAAAGAAAAAAAAAAAACACAACAGCTCCGCCTCCATGGGAGGCTCCCGCAGAATGCCGCTTCTTCTCGGTGACAGCTGTTATATAGCTGGAGGCGGAGCTGTTGCAGCTTTATTTTTCTTTTTTCGACTCGTCGGGCAGCGTGAGATGGATTTACATCACGGGACTTGTTCCAAAGTGTCTCCTGTCTTTTTTACTATTTTTGACACTTTTTTGTGAAATGGTAGGGGTACAATGTACCAGTTACCAATTCACATGGGGGGGGGCCGGGATCTGGGAGTCCCCTTGTTAAAGAGGGCTTCTAAATTCCGATAAGCCCCCTGCCCCCAGACCCCCACAACTGCCATGCAAGGGTTGGGGGGGATGAGGCCCTTGTCCCTATCAACATGGGGACAAGGTACTTTGGGGACCCCAAAGCATTCTCCCCATGTTGAGGGCATGTGGCCTGGCATGGTTCAGGAGGGGGGGAGCTCTCTCGTCCCTCCCTCTTTTCCTGTGGCCTGCCTGGTTGCTTACTCGGATAAGGGTCTGGTATGGATTTTTTTTTTTAATTTGGTGCAGGGTTACCCTTAATATCTATACCAGACCTGAAGGGCCTGGTATGAATTTTGGGGGGACCCCCACGCAATTTTTAAAAAAAATTTTGGTTCGGGGTTCCCCTTAATATTCATACCAGACCCAAAGGGCCTAGTAATGGACTGGGGGGGGGGGGACCTATGCCGTTTTTTTTCAATGAGTTTTATCTATATTGCTGAGACCCGACAATTCATTACAGCTAGCGATCAGTTTTAAATTACTTTTTTTCCTTTATAAATGTCATTTTGCTGTGGTACTGTTATAAACACAGAAAAACTGCGCCACTTTACAGGCATACTATAGACACCCCCAGGCACGATATTTAAAGGAATATTTCATTTTTATTGTTTCACTTTAAGCATTATTAAAATCACTGCTCCCGAAAAAAATTTCAGTTTTTACAGCTTTTTTTGCATTGATACATGTCCCCTGGGGCAGAACCCGAGTCCTCAAACACTTATTATGACAATAACTTGCATATTAGCCCCCTTTCACACGAGGCGGACTCCGTTTCTACGGAGCCCGCCTCGGTCCGCCGGCTCAGTGGGAGATCAGTCCGTTGATCTCCGCTGAGCCGGCGGATGACAGGTCCCTCTCTGCTCACTGAGCGGGGAGGGGCTTGTCAGGCGCCGCTGCCGCCTATGGAGGGATCGGACAAAAACGGACAGCATGTCCGTTTTCGTCAGATCTCACCCGATCCGATCCGCCAGCGACGGACCTGGATGTAGGACCATCCGTCTGCTTTTAGCGGATCGGACGGGGTCGGATGTCAGTGGACATGTCTCCGCTGACATCCGACGCTCCATAGGCTAACATGGATCGCCCGTTCAGGTCCGCCGTCAAAACTGACAGGTGGACCTGAACAGTCCGATCGTGTGAAAGGGGCCTAAGCCTTTAAAATGAGCACTTTTTTCATGTTAGTGTTAAAAGTGTGACTTTTAAATGGTGTTCCGTGGCTTTTTGAATTTGCCGCGAACACTGCATAATGTTCGCTGTTCGGCGAACAGGAGAACACCCAATTTTCGAGTCCAACTTACTCAGGGGGGCTGAATACAAATGCATGCCACACTTTACAGATATTTATTTGTAAAAAAAAAAAATTGAAACCCATTTATCATTTTCCTTCAACTTCACAATTATGTGCCACCTTGTGTTGGTCTATCACATAAAATCCCAATAACATACATTTACATTTTGGTTGTAACATGACAAAATGTATAAGATTTCAAGGGGTGTGAATACTTTTTCAAGACACTGTATTTGGGACAAGTCCTTTATTAAAAATAAATAAATAAATAGATAAAAATGGCCTGCAATGTAAATCCATCTCTCAACGCTGAATGGACCGAAAAAAGAAAAAAAAAAAAAACGCAAGAGCGTTGTATAATTTTTTTTTTTTATTGGTAGAACTAGATGGACTTGTGTCTTTTTTCAACCTGACTAACTATGTAACTGTCCAGTAGTGTTTTCTTTTTTATCTTGCACAGTAACTTGTAGAAGTTACTGTAGAATTCAGCTTTTCTTGCATAGGAGAACAGCATACAGGTGTGAGAACAGCATTACAGGAGAGAGCAGAAAAAAATAATCCTCCCTGTAAAGAATATACAAGCACATATAAAACCCACAGATGTTAGTATATCACTAGAGAACCAGCTATAGTTTGGCGTGCATAGTACATGGTGTTGCACTTCCAACACTCCTTCTCAACAGCGTGTGCTTTGTTATATGACGTTGAGGTTCTTCCGAAGAAGACTATGACAATCGTTTAACAATAGCTTGGTGAGTGCATCTGCAGTCATCTCTTCTGATGAGCAATATTCAATGTCAATAACACTTTGCTCTTGAGTGTCTCTAAGGTACCTGTGGTAGGTAGCGTCTGAAATGGAGCTTGTGTGCTGAGGATTCAGACGAACAGGTAGTCAGGCAGGTCAAGTCGGCAAGAGATCAGGCAAAGTGGTACAAAATCAAAATCCAAAGGATGGTCAGGCAGGCGGAGGTACACGAGCTGGCAGTGAAGTACCAAATCAGCAGAGGTTCAATACACGGTAGTCAAAATCACAGAGCTAGCAATACACCCAGTGAACAAGTCCAAACAAACGGGCTCTGAGTGACATCAAGTGCTGTAATTTATGGGCTGCTTGATTGGATTGTACATTGTCTGCAGCTGGCAGTAGGTGGGGCTAGTGAGTTCAAGGCAATGCATCAAGCTGGGAGAACATTGCAACAACTCCAGAGCTCCTTTATGGCACAACAGGTAAGACTGCAGCTGTGGAACCAGAAACATCCCAGTTTAAAGACACCCAGGTAAATGACAGAGTCCCTAAGCATGTCGATGTGCTTAGTGCTAAGACTGAACCTTTCTGATTGCGTTAGCTTTATACATCCTTGGTTGTCTTTGAAAATGGAAATACTTTTTGTCATGTCTACGCCCATGTCCATTAACCACTTCAGCTCCGGAAGGTTTACCCCTTCATGACCAGGCCATTTTTTGCGATACGGCACTGCCTTATGCTGGCCATACACTATACGAAATATCGGCCAAACCCATTTTCGAAAAACGAACATTTGGCCGTGAGCGCAAACGATAGTGCCATCATGTAATGACCGATAAATCGTTCAGTGGACATAAATGAATGCATTTTTTGTTTGTTTTTTTACATATACCTAGTGCAGACAGTTCGGACGGGAAACACATTAACCGTTCAATTTATCGTTTGTTTGGCAGAAAATTTCCAAACTTGTCCTTCGTTTTTTCGGCTCAAAAACGTCCCAATGATTATTGATTTTGTGCCTATTAACTGGCCAAAAAATGAACAAACTGTCTAAATGACTAATATGTGGCCGATTTTTCGTATAGTGTATGGCCAGCATTACTTTAACTGACAATTGCGCAGGTATGTCCTTTTTCCCCCACAAATAGAGCTTTCTTTTGGCGGTATTTGATCACCTCTGTGGATTTTATTTTTTGCCCTACATACAAAAAAAGACCAACAATTTTGAAAAAAAAAAAAAACAATATTTTTTACTTTCTGCTAAAAAATTCCCAATAAAAAAAATGTAAAAAAATCGAATTTTTTAATCGGTTTAGGCCAATATGTATTCTGCTACATATTTTTGGTAAAATAAATCCCAATGCGTGTATATTGATTGGTGCAAAAGTTATAGCATCTACAAACTATGGTATATTTTTATTTTTTTATTTTTGTTTTTTACTAGTAATGGCAGCGAACAGCAACTTATAGCAGGACTGTTATAATGCGGCGGACAAATCGCACACCTAATTGACACTTTTTGGGGACCAGTGACACTAATACAGTGATCAGTGCTAAAAAATATGCATGGTTACTGTACTAATGACACCGGCAGGGTAGGGGTTAAAATCGGGGCAATCAAATGGTTAAATGTGTTCCCTGGGGGTGATTACTACAGTATCTCACAAAAGCGAGTACACCCTTCACATTTTTGTAAATATGTTATTATATCTTTTTATGTGACAATACAGAAGAAATTATACTTTGCTACAATGTAAAGTAGTGAGTGTACAGCTTGTATAAGTGTAAATTTGCTGTCCCCTCAAAATAATTCAACACACAGCCGTTAATGTCTAAACCGCTGGCAACAAAAATAAGTACACCCCTAAGTGAAAATGTCCAAATTGGGCCCAAAGTGTCAATATTTTGTGTGGCCACCATTATTTTCCAGCACTGCCTTAACCCTCTTGGGCATGGAGTTCACCAGAGCTTCACAGGTTTCCACTGGAGTCCTCTTCCACTCCTCCATGACGACATCACGGAGCTGGTGGATGTTAGAGACCTTGAGCTCCACCTTCTGTTTTGAGGATGCACCACAGATGCTCAATAGGGTTTAGGTCTGGAGACATGCTTGGCCAGTCCATCACCTTTACCCTCAGCTTTTTTAGCAAGGCAGTGGTCATCTTGGAAGTGTGTTTGGGGTCGTTATTATGTTGGAATACTGCCCTACGGCTCAGTCTTTGAAGTGAGGGGATCATGCTCTGCTTCAGTATGTCACAGTACATGTTGGCATTCATGGTTCACTCAATGAACTGTAGCTCCCCAGTGCCAGCAGCACTAATGCAGCCCCAGACCTTGACACTCCCACCACCATGCTTGACTGTAGGCAAGACACACATGTCTTTGTACTCCTCACCTGGTTGACGCCACACACGCTTGACACCATCTGAACCAAATAAGCTTATCTTGGTCTCATCAGACCACAGGACATTATTCCAGTAATCCATGTCCTTAGTCTGCTCATCTTCAGCAAACTGTTTGTGGGCTTCCTTGTGCACCATCTTTAGAAAAGGGCTTCCTTCTGGGACGACAGCCATGCAGACCAAATTGATGCAGTGTGCGGCGTATGGTCTGAGCACTGACAGGCTGACCCCCCCACCCCTTCAACCTCTGCAGCAATGCTGGCATCACTCATACATCTATTTCCCAAAGACAACCTCTGGATATGACGCTGAGCACGTGCACTCAGCTTCTTTGTTTAACAATGGCGAGGCCTGTTCTGAGTGAAACCTGTCTTGTTAAACCACTGTATGGTCTTGGCCACCGTGCTGCAGCTCAGTTTTAGGGTCTTGGCAATCTTCTTATAGCCTATGCCATCTTTATGTAGAGCAACAATTTTTTTTTTAGATTCTCAGAGAGTTTTTTGCCATGAGGTGCCATGTTGAACTTCCAGTGAGCGATAACACCAAATTTAACACACCTGCTCCCCATTCACACCTGAGACCTTGTGACACTAACGAGTCACATGACACGGGGGGTGGCTAATTGGGCCCAATTTGGACATTTTTACTTAGGGGTGTACTTTTGTTGCCAACGGTTTAGACATTAACGGCTGTTTGTTGAATTATTTTGAGGGGACAGCAAATTTACACTGTTATACAAGCTGTACACTCACTACTTTACATTGTAGCAAAGTGTCACTTCTTCAGTGTTATCACATGAAAAGATATAATTAAATATTTACAAAAATGTGAGTGGTGTACTCACCTTTGTGAGATACTGTAATGGTTGTGTGTGTGTGTGTGTGTGGGGAGGGGTTTTGACTGGTGGAATGTAAAGATCCGTGTTCCTGGGCAGGAACACAGGATCAGCACATTCCCTTCACAGAACGGTGATCTGCCTTGTTTACATAGGCAGACCACCATTCTGCCTTTATCCTGAACTATTGGTGGGTCCTGGCGGATATTGCGTACGCTGGACCAGCTGAGTGGCTCCTGCTGTGTCCAATCACAGTGGGAGTGGGTCGCCGTGCCCCAGACCCAGAAGTGTCAGATCACTTACCAGATCACATACCAGGTACGTGATCTAGTGCAGAGCGGCTGTCCTGCCACAGTATATCTTCGTGGATGGTCTCTAAGTGGTTAAAAGTTGGCAAATCCATATCACTTCTTGACATGCATGTGGTGCTGCAATGTACTCAGCTTCAGTTGAAGTTAGTGTGACATTCACTTGCTCTTGGCAAGTGTCCAGGTTTTTTTTTAGTGAAGCAATTGATTTTTTGTTCCTCTGCCTTTCTCCATTTATTTTCACTTTCACTTCACTTTTTGGTAATTTTGCTTTGTCTTCGCAGGATGCTAGTTCAAGCATGTTACTGTATGTGTCTTAGCAGCATATGACAGCTTGCAGGGTGGTATCTCCTTTGTTGCCCAGGTGGATCTTCTAATTTCAGGCTGTATAACAAGATTTAGTAGGGAACTTAACTTATCTACTGAGAGTTCCACCTCTTGCTCTGGCTCCTGCGCAGCCTCTTTTTGGTCAGCTTCTTTTGCTGGTTCACTAGGCAGATTAACTTCATAGCTTTCAGGGATCATTGTTTTTGATGATGAGCTCTCCTTGAATTAATCACTGCTCCTTATTGTCGCTTTGTCAATCTTTGGGTAGAGGATTCTATATCCCTTACTTTGCTTGCTGTAGCCCACCAGAATGCCCTTTATGGTTGTGTTCTCTAGGCTGGATCACTTTTCGCTTGGAATACAAGCATATGCTTTACATCTGAACACTCTAATGTGCCCTATGCTAGGCTTTGATCTATGCCACATTTCAATTTTGGTGCTTTCAACAGCTTCTAACCATTTCCGGACTGCCCACCGCACATATACTGCGGCAGGGCAGCCTGTCTGAGCGAAACTATGTACCTGTACATCGTTTCGTGCATGAGATACTGTGCATGCCTGGGGAGCGCACGCGGGTCTCGCAGACTCGATGCCTGCCGGCAACCCGCGATCACTCCACAGAGAGGCAGAACGGGGATCTGCCTATGTAAACAAGGCGGATCCCCGTTCTGACAGGGGACAACACTGAGATTCGCTGTTCCAAGTAATCAGGAACAGCGATCTCTGAGTTGTCCCAGTGAGCCCATCCCATACACAGTTAGAGCACACCCAGGGAACACAGATAACCCTTTGATCGACCCTATTGTTAACCCCTTCCCTGCCAGTGTCATTTATACATTGATCAGTGCAGTTTTTTTTAGCACTGATTACTGTATTGGTGTCACTGGTCCCCAAAAAGTGTCACTTAGGCTCAGATTTGTCCGCCGCAATGCCACAGTCCCGCTAAAAATCTCAGATCGCCCCCATTACCAGTAAAAACACAAAAAGTCCCTAAATCTATCCCCTATTTTGTAGATGTATTTTAGCAGAAAGTAAAAAATGTATTACATTTTTTTCAAAATTGTCACTTTTTTTGTTTATAGTGCAAAAAATAAAAACCACTGAGGCGATCAAATACCGCCAAATGAAAGTTCTATTTGTGGGAAAAAAAGGACATCAACTTTGTTTGGGTACAACATTGCAGGACTGCGCAATTGTCATTCAAAGCGACGCACAACCGTATCGCAAAAAATGGCCTGGTCATTAAGGGGTAAATCCTTCTGGGGCTGAAGTGGTTAATGGTAGTTTGTTCTGTAGGTATGTTGCAGTCATGGCTGCTTCTCCCCAGTACTTGTTAATGAGGTTGGCATCTGAAAGCATGCACTTGGCCATGTCAATAAAAGTGTGATTTTCCCTTTCAGCTACACCTTTTTGTTTGGGAGTTTATTGTGTGATTGTCTGGTGCACTATCACAAGCACTTTCTTCTATTATATTCATCAATCATTTTTCCTTTGCTGTATCCTAGTGTTAATTCTTTCTCGGGTCTGGCTTCTTAAACATTAATAAGGTCATTATATGACTCTGGAAGGCTGCATAGCAATAGCGTCACCACATGTTCATCTTTAATTTTATCTCCAATTGCAGGTAGCTGTTCCGGCGGGTGTTACTGGTGCCCGCAGTAGTGCGTGTTCGCGGGAAAGCCACTGGAGCCAATTGCTGGGATTTGCTGGGAAAAAGCCCTCATTCGCTGGGACGCTGAGACTTACATCAAGTCCCGGGACAGTCCCAGCAAATCTGGGACAGTTGGGAGGTATGAGAACAGCATTACAGAAGAGGGAGGGAGAAAAAAATGCCCTTCCCATGCAATAATACACAAGCATATAAAAACACACAGACACTAGTATATTACTACAGTGCCATCTATAGTTCGGAGTGCATAGTACATGTTATTGCCCTTCCAACACCTTATACACATTAAATCTTACTTTCTCCCTTGTTCCATCTGTTTTCTCATAATCTAATTTCGAAATACTTCTCGATTTGTTACAGTGTCCTTGAGTTTGAAAGGAACTTTAAATACAGTGTATTTGTTTCTTACACAGAAACGTCTTCACATACCTAATAGCCTTTATTCCATTGTATAAGCTCACAAGGACACTCTACTTGCTATAACGACTCTTGCAAAGCAAACACTCACCACCAGTCTTTTTTTATTAGAATTGACAATCAGCTACTTTATTATCTACCTTTTATGATTTCTATAACATGACGATAAATTGGAAGAGATAAAGGAGCATATGAATTTTCATAGAATAAACTTTCTAGCTTTGAAAGTATCATGGCTGACAACATCACCAGAACAAAGACTGAAGCTGATTTATAAAACTGGAGCAACATTAAGCAAGGTCTGCAAAACCAGGAGAAAATATTAGGGTAATTTGTATGTGCTGCCGAAGCTTTCATGTTTCCATATCTAATAAAGTGATCCAGAAAAAGATAAAACCTTTGCCGTTCTTTGGTATCATTCATTAGTTGTACAACTAAAAGGCATTAAAAGAGAAATATTGACAAAGGTTTTTTTTGGCCATACTTTTCTTGTGGGTCACAGATAAGCACTTGCTTGTGCTCTTCTGTGACCCAGAATCAGCCAACAGCGTCACCCACCCAGATGTCTGGTTGGCAGTTGGCTTAACCTCTCAGCATGAGCTGGAGTCAGCCACTCCCTCCTCCTCTCACCCCAGCACTGAAGTGAGCTGAGGGGAGGGGGATGGCAGAGAGCGGTGACTGACAGACACCACTCACTGCTCAGAGCTGGCCATGACAGAGCTGGCCATGTGATCACTCAGTTCTTGTGCTTAGAGCCAGTGGGGGAAAGCTGCGGCATCAGACCAATGCTGCAGCATGGAGGTGAGTATAAATGTTTATTTTTTTTAACAACACCATAGTTACATAGTTACATAGATCCCTGTATGTTGTGGTCGTTCAGGGGCTTATCTAATAATTTTTTGAAACTATCGATGCTCCCCACTGAGACCAGCGCCTGTGGAAGGGAATTCCACATCCTTGCCGCTCTTACAGTAAAGAACCCTCTAAGTAGTTTAAGGTTAAACCTCTTTTCTTCTAATTTTAATGAGTGGCCACGTGACTTGTTAAACTGCCTTCCACAAAAAAGTTTTATACCTATGGTGGGGTCAACAGTACGGTATTTATAAATTAAAATCGTATCCCCTCTCATGCGTCTCTTCTCCAGAGATCATAAGTTCAGTCCTCACAACCTTTCCTCATAACTAATATCCTCCAGACCCTTTATTAGATTTGCTGCCCTTCTTTGTACTCACTCTATTTCCAGTACATCCTTCCTGAGGACTGGTGCCCAGAGCTGGACAGCATACTCTAGGTGCAGCCGGACCAGAGTCTTGTAGAGTGGGAGAATTATTGTTTTATCTCTGGAGTTGATCCTCTTTTTTATGCATGCCAATATTCTGTTTGCTTTGTTAGCAGCAGCTAGGCATTGCATGCCATTTCTGAGCCTATCATCTACCAAGACCCCCAGGTCCTTTTCCATCCTAGATTCCCCACCTTGGGGTTCTTCCCCCAGTGTATAGATTGCATTCATATTTTTGCCACCCAAATGCATTATTTTACATTTTTCTACATAAAACCTCATTTGTCATGTAGTTGCCCACCCCGTTAATTTGTTAAGATCTTTTTGCAAGGTTTCCACATCCTGCAGAGAAGTTATCATCTTGCTTAGCTTAGTATCGTCCTCAAATACAGACATTGAACTGTTTATCCCATCCTCCAGGTCATTTATAAACAAAATTAATAGGTTTGTTCCCAGCAGAGAACCCTGGGGGACCCCACTACCCACCCATGACCATTCCGAGTACTCCCCATTTATCACCACCCTCTGAACTCGCCCTTGTAGCCAGTTTTCAATCCATGTACAAAATTCAGATACACCACGTCTACGGGCCTTCCTTTATCTAGGTGGCAACTCACCTCCTCATAGAAGGTTAATAGATTGGTTTGGCAAGAACGATTCTTCATGAATCCATGCGGATTACTGCTAATGACACTGTTCTCATTACTAAAATCTTGTATATAGTCCCTTATCATCCCCTCCAAGAGCTTACATACTATTGATGTTAGGCTAACTGGTCTGAAAATCCAGAGGAAAGAATTTTGGGCCTTTTTTAAATATTGGTGCTACACTGTCTTTTCTCCAATCAGCTGGTACCATTCCAGTCAGTAGACTGTCAAAACAAATTTCTTCTTTAAAGCTTTTCTAGCTATAATCAACCCAATTTATTTATTTTATTCTATTTATTTTTGTATACTTATATTATTATTATTATTATTAGCACTATATAAATCCTGTATAATAATAATAACAGTTTGTGCAGCGCTTGCAAATGTGTCTCTAATAGTGAGCAGCCACATAGTATAAATTTAAAATATCTGCAAAGTTATCACACTGCAATTGAGATAAGATTCTGTTTTCAAGATTTTGAAGCAACAGATCCTATCTAACCTGTCCTATATTCAGCCAGTCAGAAAACTAGGGGGCACCTAAAATATTGCAGTGATTTAGGCACTTCCTAGCTGCTGTCAGCAGGTTCCACACCATAACAAAAGTGTTTTTGCACATTGCATTAGTGTAGTACTTTTGTTTTTTTTATGGGCCTTGAACATGGATCGATGCACAAAAAATAGCCTCTGTGCTATTTTCACCAGTGGTGTACCCTGCAGCCCAGGTGCTTTTGTTTTTATTGTATATGAGCATTGGGATGCAATTAATAGGGTTCTTCAGTCAGTTCTGCTATAAAAACGGTAGCTACTGACTTTTAATAAAGAGACAGTCACCTGTCCAAGGATCCAGCTCCTTACCCAGGACGGTTCTTCAACAGTCTTCAGGTCCCTGGCATGTTAACGTTGGGCAGCTGGCTGTGACTCCTTGCAGCTTCACAGCTGGCTGCCCATTACACATGCAATGATGTGTCCCAGAAGTCTGTGGACAGGGAGAAGGGAGAAGAACTTCTGATTGGATCGCCTAGGCGGGAGTGGCTACCTGTCAAAACTAGGTACCCGCTCTCTTCCCCCAAAAAATATGTTCCCAATATGGCAGAGGAGGGGGGAGGAGGAGGAAGAGTGGAACTTCCACTTTTGGGTGAAGTTCCCCTTTAAGAATTAGCAATGCACATATACAAAGTGTTCTTGTGTTGTGGTAATGCGTGATATAGCCTGTGCATGGTTTTGTTTTGCCCTCTTCCATGTATACTCTTCTTTCTTCTGCCTTGAATCATGCCTTACTGTATTAAAAGCTACTACATCTCTCTAGTTATGTCACTGCACTGAAGACATCTAAATGTTTTTCCAGCCTTTTATTTTGCCCTTATGTGTGGAATTCTCACACATTGCTCCCAATTCCATCACCATCTCTTCCTTTCACTGTGTCTATGCTCCATCAAGCCACACCAGTAAACTCCATTATTTATGATGGATGCTAGTAGCTCACAGTGTGTATTACAAAGAAATTAAGACATGAGTACATTACGCATTTACCCTGAAAGAACATAATGACTCAAACCATTTTACATCTGGACACTATTAAACTTTCCAATGACTGTAGCATTTTCTTTCATACTCCTAATTTTGCTGAAAATGTACCACATAGTTTAAAGACTTTGATATAAAAGTCGGCTTTGTGTTTACAGCGGTAATTTCTGCAGAACCTAAGAAAGAGAATAAACATCATATTTGTATGCGTAAGTGTCAAGGTAATGTTAGCTATGTCCCATACATTACATATTTTTCATTAGATGTATGTGACACAGGATTGAGATGATAACAGCCTGAATGGCTCTGCAGCTCGATTGCTGAATTAAAATGGAAATGGTGTTCTAATGCTGTGTATGTGTTAGAGAGAAGCAGAGTGCAGGGGTTATTTATCAAAGTCTGCACAGGATAGAAGAAAAAAAAAAAAAGACATTCAAGGCTACTTCTATCAAACATGAAAATAACAATAAAAACGGCAAGATTGCTTCTCAGATAAATCAGAGGCTGCTTCTGGACAGTCTTATAAACTGGACAGGCTGAGGTATAATAAGAAAATAAAAAAAAACTATTTTTTTTTTCCCTGAACAGATATCTAGTTTGTTGTACAGGAAGGGGTTAAACATCAGTAGGCTTGACAATGATAATAGTCTGTCTGAGTACACAGCACTGTACATAAAACGATACGGACAAGAGAATAATCAATAAGACACAGAGTGAATCTCAGCTATCAAGCTGTAAGTGGGCCTGTGTGCTGAACACTACATTCTCACATAAAAATCCAATTTTCACATCCAGACAGATTTATTTTCCATGGATCACTGAAAACCTTACTAAAAAATCCCTTGCACACAAAAGAACATGAACAATGGCTCCCTGTGTTTTGTTTACTTCGGCCTGTTTGGGGAGAGGTTTCTGGAATATGAAAATGAAATGTATTGAGGATGTGTACTGACATGGTGAAATATGCTCCACACACAGCAAAAAGGCCACCACTGTAGTTCAGAGACATTTTGTAGAACAAACCAATAATGCACTCCCATGCTGCTTGTAAACTAATGGTGGCTCATGGTAGTACCAAATGGCTTTCTTTACTGTGTATGTAGCTGATGCAGTACAATCTCATTTCTTTAGCCGGTGCTATGGAACAGCAATCTAGAAATGACTTTTCAGGAAAATGGAAGGTTTACCTATGACTTTAGTAGTGGAAAAGCACTAATATAAGACCATGGTGCAAACTTCAGCTTGAAAGCCCTCAGTAACAGCAGAAGGAAATGACTCAATTACTTATGCCATCACCAAATTGGAACTCTTAAAACAATGTAGAATGCTTTCCTATTTTTAAATTGAGCCCGTAACGCAGGCCCATATAATATACAAAAGATTTGCATAGCTGGCAATGTGTAAATCTGGACTAAAATGAAATGGACAAGTGATGGCTTAAACAGCATTTATAGTCACCAAAGCCAAGTACAAATCTGTGCTTTTTTTTTTTTTTACTAAGGACTATTTGTTCAAAAGAGTGCTGTTACAAGTGATTTGCCAGAATCACAAATTGGGTTTTAGTGACATTTCTGGTATTATTAATCAGAGGATCCCCTAAATGACTTCTCATGGAAGAATGTTTTTACAATGTTCAGGTTGCTCTCGTGTTAATTGCATTGTTTTCTGTACAATGCAGGGAGCATTTCTCTCAGTATACATTTAGAATAAATACAAAATAAAACAGAAATTATTCATACTATTAGTTTATAAACTGCTGAACTTAAAGTGATACTTAAGTCTCAATTTTTTTTTTTTTAGTTAAAAATAACAAACATGTTATACTTACCTGCCCTGTGCAGTGGATTTGCACAGAGCAGTCTGGATCCTCTTCTTCTCGGGTCCCTCTTTGGCTCTCCTGGCCCATCCCTCCTGTTGAGTGCCCCCACAGCAAGCAGCTTGCTATGGGGGCATCCGAGCTGAGCCAAAGTTCCCCGTGTCCATTCAGACACAGAGCCGCGGCCCGCCCCCTTTCTCTCCTCATTGGCTGACTGACTTTGGCGCCATGGCTGCTGTCTCAGCTAATGAGGAGGGGAGTTCCGAGCAGCTGAGACACTCCTACAACATTGCTGGATCTAGATGGGGCTCAGGTAAGTATTAGAGGGGCTGCTGCACACAGAAGGCTTTTTATCTGAATGCATAGAATGCATTAGGATAAAAAACCTTCTGCCTTTACAATCACTTTAAAACAGAACTACACTGTATTTGAGCACCACAAATTAAAAAACACAATTTCATTAATTTTTAATATTCAAAGCAAACTCCTTCTATGTCTCCATGCTTTATTTTGATGAGAAACCATTTTGAAAAATACCCCCTAGCATTTCTGGTTATGGCAGGGCAGATGATTCCTGTAGCATTTACTGCCCTTAACTCAGGTATGAAGGCAGGAGGGTGTGCTTAGTTGATAAAACACATCCTCCCCTTGAAGACTCCTGTATGATATCATTTGCCTAGGCATGAAAACCAGGAAGCAACTGCAGAAATGTAAAAACAGTTTAAAACATGTAAATCTGATATGCTTTCCTATCTATTTACTAATACTAGGAGCATAAGGATTTTTTATTTTTTAGGATAGTTTTTATTGGAGAGTGAAGTTTTGCATATATCAAGACAAGATGCATGTCAATAGTCAATGTTGATGGGAGAGTGAAGTTTTGCTTATGTAAAGACAAGGCATACAAGTATGTCAAGGCAAATTAAAACAAAAGTGTAGTATAAATCTGCAATACATGCTCATTTTCACATTTTTATCTTTTTAAAAACCCTACAAGTACAAAAAAATACCAGTTGAGCTTCAGGAAAAAACTTAGGCTGGTTATAGATGGATCGAAAATTGGCTGGTTCAGCAGGGACTGATCAAACTGCAGTCTATGTATGGCTATTCCCGTTCGACAGAAGTCGAACAGGGGAAGGTTGGAAAACTTTTCTCGATCAAGTGGCTGCAGCCAATTGAAGGAGTCCTGCTATCAGAATACAATATCGTTATGATAAGGGGAAGGGAAAGGCCCCTTGGGATACACAGCTGATATCTCTCAAACAAAAGATTCTTATATTTCTGGTATGTGTCAGCTCAACCACATCTTCCACCTTTAAATAAAACTAAGATCTGCTTGTTATTTCTGTGTATGTGTCTTTGGTATGTGGCATTCTCTATCTGTTGCCCTGTGTGCATAACCATGATGTTGTTTTTTGTTGCTCTGGACTATCTTACCTAAGTTTTATGTGTTGATCTTATCTTGGCCTCTGGCCTCTTGCTATTCTCACTTTAGAAGCGAAAGGTCCACTTTGATTGTTGGACATCCTTATATTCACTCATGCAGGGCCGTAGATATTTTTTTCCTGGGGGGGGGTTCTGGTCTTTCAAACTTAAAGGCATCATTTACACTTTAATGTTTGGGGAGGTACGGTAAAAACATGTGACAGCAGAGTGGGGCCATGAGGCTTTGCAATGCAGCGCAGCAAAAATGATCCCTATTCAACTGAATAGAACGCAATGCACGCAGTTGTGGTGCGGTAGTGTACTCATTAGTACAGCAAGCTCCTCCTAAGCTCCCTAGTTTTTTTTCGTTCAGCCTGCTGGGTTGAACTAAAAAAAACTTACCGTGTGAACCAGGCTTTAGATCTCATTCATATGTTCTAAATGGCCATGGAATGGCAAGCATACAATGAATACCTACAGCCAGGATCCAAGATGTTCCAACTTTTGTCAGCTGCTCAGCCTGTTCACCTGAGTGTTGGGCTGAAAAGAGCCACTGCTGTTAACATGTATCTGTACATCCAGTGGTCCCCATGTTTAAGCTCAAAGCAAATGACATAATGACATAGCAAAACACGTTGGGGTGTGGCCTGGAGGGAACCTGGGCTGAGGTAGTCTCTCCCAAAACTACTACATTACCATAGGACTCCGTGGATGTGTGGCACCATGGATTTTTTGTTCTCCCTTCCCTTTAGTGACTATAGGAGCTGGGAGGAGCTCCATCCCTTGCCAGCACTCCTGCAGCACATGTGGTATCATAGGCGGTGTTCTCAGTGGGGAGCATCAATAGTTTCAAGAAACTATTAGATAAGCACCTGAACGACCGTAACATACAGGGATATACAATGTAATACTGACATATAATCACACACATAGGTTGGACTTGATGGACTTGTGTCTTTTTTCGACCTCACCTACTATGTAACTATGTAACTATGTAACTATCTACATTACTCCCCACATCAATTGACCCTGAGCGACACACTAATGCCGCGTACACACGATCGGAAATTCCACCAGCAAAACTCCGATGAGAGTTTTTTGTCAGAAAATGCAACCGCGTGTATGCTCCATCGGTCTTTTGCTGGCGGAAGTCCAGCCAGCAAAAGATTGAGAGCAGGTTCTCTATTTTTTGGTCAGGAAAAGTGTTGTACGTCACCTCGTTCTTGATGGTTGAAAGTTCAGAGAACTTTTGTGTGACCGTGTGTATGCAAGGCAAACTTGAGCGGAACTCCATCGGAAAAACCATCCAAGTTTTTTCCGATGGAAAATCCACTCGTGTGTACGGGGGCATAACAAACCATGGGTCACAGTGGTTACCTGCTGTTAGGGATACATTTCTGACCCTGGATGCAGAGAGATTTTATTCAAGGGCAAAAATGTATCCCTACCTGGGATAACCACTGGATGTGCAGATACATGTGGATACATGTTTACAGCAGCAGACAGCCTTGGCTCTTTTCATCCCATCACTCAGGTGTACAGGCTGAGCAGAGATTGAAGATCTGAGATCCCGGGTGCAGGTATTTGCAGTATACTTGCTGCACCATGGTCATGTAGGATGTATGAATGAGACCCAAGACTGAATTTTAACTAACCTTACTGTGCAAGAAGGAATTTTAAGAAATTTTATGAAATGTTTTAAGAGATGAAAAAAAAAAATATTGTGCACTGCCTACCAAAGGATGGTGCCATTTGCACCTGGTCAATATGGTTGGCTTTAATTCAGTCTTAAACTGTAGTAAACTCAGCTTTTGAACTTGTACCTACAAGTAAGACTATAATAACGCTTACCTGTATGTATATGAATATTTGTTTAGGAGATATTCACATGGAAAGTAGCAGTGATGTCACTGGTTCATGAGCTCTGAAGGGACTTTTTTTTTTTAAACACAATTTATTAATATATAAAAAAAAAAAATGTTTAAAGCGCCCCTGTCGCCGCAAGCTCGAGCAGCAAAGAAAACGCATACGTAAGTCAGGCCCGCATATGTAAACGGTGTTCAAATAATCACACATGTGAAGTATCGCCACGATCGTCAGAGCGAGAGCAATAATTCTAGCACTAGACCTCCTCTGTAATTCTAACGTGGTAACTGTAAAAAAAATTGAAAGCGTCGCCTATGGAGATTTTTAGGTACTGTAGTTTGTCGCCATTCCACGAGTGCATGCAATTATAAAGCGTGACATGTTTGGTATCTATTTACTTGGCATAACATCATCTTTCACATTATACAAAAAAATTGGGCTAACTTTACTTTACTAAAGTTTCCTCTTACATCAAGTCTTCCCCCAGTACCATTACCCTCCTACATTGGCTGTCAGTGGAAAACTCCAGTACCATCCCCTTACATTGGCTGTCAGTGGAAAAACTCCAGTACCATCTCCTTACATTGGCTATCAGTGGGAAAACTCCAGTACCATGCCCTTACATTGGCTGTCAGTGGGAAAACTCCAGTACCATCCCCTTACATTGGCTGTCAGTGGGACAACTCCAGTACCATCCCCCCTGGTTATCAGTGAGGAGCCCCAGTACAATTCCCCTTACACTGGTTGAACTTGTCAATGGGGAGCCCCAATAACATCCTTACATCAGTTGTCAGTGGGGAGCCTCTGTAAACATCCCCTCTTAGAACATGTCAGCCAAAAATACCAACATGTCACCAAAAAAAAACAAAACTCAAACAGAAGCACTGAGTTGGAACCACCCCTTTGTGTCAGTATTTTGTTGAACCACCTTTTTTTATTTCTTTCAAGCCTTTGGTTTGTTAGGATATGTCTCTACTAACGTTGCACATTTAGACTCTGACAAGGGTATGTGTGATAGTTTCCAACTCACCGATTCAGTTTTTGCTTTATTTTCTGACATGCTGGTGTGATTTTATATCCTTCACTTGATGCTATGAGTAAATACAGCTGGATAAAACAAAAACTGACTGTCTTCATTTCAGACTAAGCAACAAAATGTGATTTTAAAGAGAGTTGATTCTTTTTAATACACCATATATGGTCACACAAAATTTTGAACATTCACCTCTATTCCTGTTCTGGAATCAAGTCCTCTTTTGGTGCTAGAAGTAAATAGGACAAAAATAGAGAATAACTCTCCCTAACTGTCACAGACAGCAATAAAAACAAACAGTCTTTTCAACATAACTGGCAAAATAGAAATGCATTTTTACAAAAGTGAGAAAGAATTTACTTCAACCTTGCAGCAGTGGACAATGGAACAGGCGTCCCCATGTGAAGGCTTGGCTTCACCTCCAGTTCCACTGACAACTGCTATTTTGTAAATATGTCATATTTGTCCCTTTGACAATACAAGTGTAAACTTTCCTAACAGTGATGAACAGCTTCCAAAAACCTGAAGCAAAATTACGGTTTTTGGTAAAGACACATTTAGCAGCCTTTGTGGAGACAAAGTTATGCCCATAATACAGTAATCCGTGTGACAAAATAATTTAAATGTAACAGAACAGAATATTCCTGTCTAAAATGTGTTGTACAATTACATCAGAAAGGAATCAAATTTTTCTGTAGTCATTCCTCTTCCTCCACCACCACCAGATCATCTTTGTCCTTGCCAGCAGCAGAAGACACACACATTTGCTTATGTTTACAGTTTGATAAAGTTTCAACCTTGTGGTCATACATTATGACGTCAACCTTTTCAATCATGTGCTGAGTAATTTTTCCTGGGCCACTCTTTACTGATAGCAGTCCTTCCAACATTGGAGTGGAAAACTTATTCCTATGATCAGTTTTCATTAACTTTACAGAAGAGAACACATGTTCTACCTCAGCTGTCCCATGGGGAAGGGAAAGCATATTTTTTGCACATTTAACCAGATGTGGGAATTTAGGTACTTTCAGATTGTCCGGATCGATACTGCAGCTTTATCCTACCATGTGCCAAAAAGAATCATAAGTGTGAGTCTCAGGATCACTAAAATCTGTCACTTGGTATTCTATAAATTCAGTATGCAGTGCGTCAAATTTAGATGGGGGAACAATTTGAGGAAAATGCTTGGAAAGTTCTAAAACGTCCCCAGAATTTGCAGTAGACCTGTTCAAAGGTTTTAGTAAAGCCAACAGCTGAATGATTCGGGTTCCAATAGGCATTTGTTTTTTAATTGCAGGTACAGCTCTTGTGTAAAATGTCGTTACTTGCACCATGAACTGGTGAACAGCTGACAAATCATCTACTGTAGACAAATGTTCTTTTGTTTGGTATCCAATAAAAATGGCATCTGTCGATTTGAAGTTTGCACTATTAGTGTGGTCAAATCGAATCAGTGCATCATTGTGTATGGAAACCAACAGGTCTGGCCTGATAAAGTAGCCCATGAGAATTTTCAGCAGTTGGTAATACTTGAAGTACAAATCAGATAACATAGGTGAATTACTCTGGAAAATTTTGTTGAACTGTGTGAAATTTGGCAAAACTGCTTGAAGAAACAAAAAGTAGCACTTAGTGATAGGATCCTGTAGCTTAATGCTTATTTTGTCAACAGTTACCAAGCGATCTGAATCATCACTTGACTGAAAGTAACTTAAGAGGGCATCATATTGATTCAGAATGCGGTTGACACAATTAAGCATTGAAAGCCATCTGCTAGAACCAAGTTGTAGAATCTTTATGGGGCGTACACACAGTCGGACTTTCTGGAAAGCTAGGTCCGACGTACTTGCCGCCAGACTTCCGGCGGACTACCGCCGGACTTTCTGAATGGCCAGACTTGCCTACACACGGCCGGACTTTCCGGAATCCGGTCTTCCCGACGGACTTCCGCCGGACTTTCAGAATGAACGGACTTTCCCACACACGGACAAGTCCGTTCATTTTGAACGTGACTTGGGTACGACGGGACTAGAAAAGGAATTCAATCTCGCCGATTGAAACCTTGCAAGCCCCGTCGAGGGCATCCCAGGCCCTTAGGTCTGGTATGGAACTTTAAGGGGAACCCCCTACGCCGAAAAACCGGCATGGGGGTCCCCCCAAAATCCATACCAGACCCCGATCCGAGCACGCAGCCCGGCCGGTCAGGAAAGGGGGTGGGGGCGAGCGAGCGCCCCCCCCCTCCTGAACCATACCAGGCCGCATGCCCTCAACATGGGGGGTGCTTTGGGGGAGGGGGCGCCTTGCGGTGCCCCCCCACCACAAAGCACCTTGTCCCCATGTTGATGAGGACAAGGGCCTCTTCCCGACAACCCTGGCCGTTGGTTGTCGGGGTCTGCGGGCGGGGGGCTTATCGGAATCCGGGAGCCCCCTATAATAAGAGGGCCCCCAGATCCCGGCCCCCCCACCCTATGTGAATGAGTATGGGGTACATGGTACCCCTACCCATTCACCTAGGGAAAAAGTGTAAATAATAAAACACAACACAGGTTTTTAAAATATTTTATTAAACAGCTCCGGGGGGGGGATCTTGCTCAGGCTTCGGGGGTCCCTCCGGTTCCTCTTCTCCCGGCGTCCGGTTGGTTCTTCGGCCGGCCCCTCCGCTGTCTTCAGGTAGCTCTATTGCCAGCGCGAGATGCAGTAACCTGCTCCTCTGTCGTATCTGGTCCGTCGGACCAGCATACAGACGAACGGGCTTTCCGCCAGGAACTGAGTCCGGCGGAGTTACGACGTAAGATTTGAAGCAAGTTTCAAATCTAAAGTACGTCGGATTTCCGGCCGAAACGGTCCGTCGGAAGTCCGATGGAGACCACACACGGTCGGATTGTCCGCCGGATTTGGTCCGGCGGCGTCCGTCGGACTTTTGCATGTGAAAAGTCCGACCGTGTGTATGCCCCATTAGACAATCTGCATCTACAAATTCCTGAAATTCATGATACAATTGTAAACTTTGTGCAAAGTGGCTATGTATGTCTCTTCAAAGTTGCTTAATAGTTTTTGGTATGGCTTTACAAGCATCTGCAGCACACAAGGCAGCAACATGGCAGGTACAATGAATGTGAAAAATATAAGGCTGCTCTACTTTGAAGCGGGACAGTACAGAGTTTCTAGGACCAACCATTACACTTGCACCATCTGTACCAAGAGCCATTACATTTCTTAGGGGTATACCATCTTCCAGAAAAGATTGTTTAATCTTCCCAAAAATAGCATCAGCAGTTGCTCAGATCAAGGAGGCGGTAGAACTGGTATTTGGTTCTACCAGCTTCTTCATCAAAATAAATGACAACCATAGCTAATTTTTTGCTTGTTGATATGTCAGTAGTTTCATCAATCAGTAAGGAGAAGTGAAAATATGTAAGCCTTTTACACAACTCTTCTTTGAGACACTTGCCAATGACATTCTTAACCAACATGGAACCTTTAGTTCGCTTACAATTGATACATTTTGCGATTTTGGAGTCTGGAAACCAGTCAGTGACATTATGGGTAAGATCATCTAACAGGCTTAATGCTAAATTTTTTTGTGCAATAAAATTTACCATTTGTAGCTCACTTTCGAAAGTCCTTTTCTTATGAGCCAACACAACTGGATCTGGTAGTGTTTGCTTAGCTAAACTAAAAATTCCAGCACTGGCTTGCTTAGCTGCAGCAATAGCCTTGTGTTTTGAACTTGCGCGATGACTGCGTACATCACGAACACCACCATATCCAATGCTGAAGACTTTTTGCACCACGCACACTTTGCATTTTGTTTTGATTCAGCATCTGCTCTTAACCAGAATTTGAACTCAACGTCTGTCAGCCAAGCAGCAACAAAAGAACAAAGCCTAACTTCGTGAGTTTTTTTGCACAAGGTCGTTGTGCCTCTTCCATCATGTCTAAAGAGGAACTGCAGAGTACAGACAGTGCAGCCTACGGCAAACTCAAGCCTTGAAAATGTGTTGTATTACAAGGTGCAAACTTGCTTTGAACAAATCTTAAAAGAATGTGCCATGAACTAATAGAAAACTACCTTGTGTGATGCAGATGCCTGCCTGAGAAAAACCCAATAGCTATGAAAACTGATCACAGGAACTTATTGAAAGTTTAACACTGAGAGGCATCACATGTGAAGTTCTGCAGGTGGATGTCTACATAAAAAACAAAAACAAAAGAAATAATGTAGTCTATTTCGCCCATTTTCCTTAAAATGTGTGTGGTGCTAGTATAATGCAAAAACAAAAACACTTACGGTTTAGTAGATCATTTTCTCTAATCTGGTGGTGGCGGTGGTGTTGGCTATAGAGCCATACAGCAGCTGGCTATCTTCTCAATACGTTGATTTCTATGGGAGGAAAAAACGTCAAAATCAAAATTGATCTGAGTGTAAGAAAAAAAAAGCCAAGTTAGGAAAATCTACCTATATAAAAACAAACATGAGGGAGGAAACCTAAAATGAGAAAACAGCTAAGTGATTAAAAACACCCACCAGAAATTAAGCTGTGTACATGCCGTAATCTGTAGCTGTGGTAATTGCAGGCAGCCCTTTCCCCAGGGGAGTAACTTGATAGGAGCAGGCTGGAATGAGCAGGCTATTGCAAGAAGGAAAGTCTGATAAAATCTACCTATATAAAAACAGGGAGAAAACCTAAAATGGGAAAATATCAGCTAAATAGTAAAGAAAAAAAAACAAAAAACAAAAAAAAACACACCCCACAAATGAAGTTGCCTACTTACCGTAATCTGTAACTGTGGTGTTTGCAAGCAGCTAGCTCTTTGCCCACGGCAGTAACCTGGTCGAAGAAGACTGAAAGGAGCAGGCTGGTCCAGGGCGACTGAAAGGAGCAGGCTGGTCCAAGGCGACTGAAAGTAGCAGGCTGGTCCAAGAAGAACATTTTGGTAAAATCTACCTATATAAAAAAACAGGAGGGAGGAAACCTAAAATGAGAAAACAGCTAAGTGATTAACCCCCCCCCCCCCCCACACACACACACACACACAAATTAAGTTGTGTACTTACCGTAATCTGTGGCTGTGGTATTTGCAGGCAGCCCTTTCCCCAGGGCAATAAAATTTGGTCCAAGGCGGCTGGAAGGAGCAGACTGGTCCAAGAAGACTGTAAGGAGCAGGCTGGTCCAAGAAGACTGGAAGGAGCAGGCTGGCCCAAGAAGACTGGAAGGAGCAGGCTGGTCCAAGAAGACTGGAAGGAGAAGGCTGGTCCAAGAAGACTGGAAGGAGCAGGCTGGTCCAAGAAGACTGGAAGGAGCAGGCTGGTTCAAGAAGACTGGAAGGAGCAGGCTGGTCCAAGAAGACTGGAAGGAGCAAGCTGGTACAAGAAGACTGGAAGGAGCAGGCTGGTCCAAGAAGAAAAGTTTGGTAAAATCTACCTATATAAAAAAACAGGAGAGGGGAAACCTAAAATGAGAAAACAGCTAAGTGATTACCCCCCCACAAATGAAGTTGTTTACCATAATCTGTAGCTGTGGTATTTGCAGGCAGCCCTTTCCCAAGGGCAGTAAAACTTGGTCCAAGGTGGCTGGAGGGAGCAGGCTGGTCCAAGGTGGCTGGAAGGAGCAGGCTGGTCCAAGGCGGCTGGAAGGAGCAGGCTGGTCCAAGGTGGCTGGAAGGAGCAGGCTGGTCACAGTGGGGTGGAGAAGAGGAAAATCTACATGAAACAGGCTGTCCCCAACCCCAACGCAGACCACAGAGAGACTGCTTTCCCCCCCACAGACACAGAGAATGATTTTGCACAACACACAAACAGATCGTGGTGCTATGCCCCCCGGGCCCCAGAGACCAGAGAGATAGTCCTTCACAGTGTACTGTCAGCACCACCAGTCTCTCTGCTCAGCCTCTCAGGCAGTTCTAGTCAGACCAGTCACAGTGCTTCATGGCTGCCCAACCCAATTTTCTTAACCCCCCACCCCAGGTCCCCCAGCCAGCAACAAAACTTACTAGTAATACAGAAAGCATTAGCATGCATCTTCCACAGTCCACTCACTGAGTGGACTGTGGAGGGAGCAAGCACAGCACTCACAGGGTCAAAGCCAACACTCGGGGGCTTTGTATGGGCCTGCCCTGAGCCTCTGCAGTCTGCACAAGTACCCACATGCACAACATTATGAATAATGCCGCCTGGCTTGCTTGATCTTCACACTCACATTCACTCTCAGTCGGTTCACCTCCCTCCCTCTGCAAGTTACGTTGTAGGCGCCCACACACAGTGACAGTCAGTCACAGTCACACACCGAGCGAGTGGAATACTTTTCTGCTAATTCCCAATATATGGGGATACTGAATACTGATCAACAACAAAACAGGGGGCATTTATCAACTTTGACCACCAATGTGAAAGAGCATTGCAATTATCACTGTATTTTAGCAATTAGTATTAGTATATTATCACTGTGGCAATTAGTATTTTTTTAATTTAATATAAATAATATGCTTAAATAGAGTAGGAGGGCATATAAAAAGACCAGCAGGCTGGGAGCGATGCTGTTAGTCTGCGACAGGGACTGTGTCTGTGAGACAGACTCCATGCCACCTGGCTGCCGCCGTACCACGCGTCCCACACACACTGACTTCATTCCCCCCCGGGCCCACCCAGCTACTAGTTGGCCTGGAGGCCGCCTCACTCATGGCCTGGGTGGCTTAGTTTTGGAACTTTGGAAGTGGAAGTACTGGCAATGCACTGACTGGCGGCAGGCAGGCAGCTCAGCTACGAAAGTGATTGTCTTGCTTCTGTCTGGTCATCTAGAAATCGCAGTTTTTGGTAGTACCACAGCTTGGGTACATAAACCTGGTTGGCTGCTGCTCCTGATCTGAGCGACTCCTGGATCTTATTGTGTTCCCGCTTGTAGATGTTGAGCAAGATACCAATTTTCTTGTCCACAAACTTGAGGTCTGCCTGGGGGACTCGAGTCTTCACAAATTCCAAAAGAGTGCCCAGTGTTGCCTTCCTTACATCTCTATTGAAATATAATGGGTGTTTGACCTCCCACAGGTTTTTATTTACCTGATACAAATCAATGAATCTTGACAAAAAATCAGCCTCCTTAAAGGGATTCATTTTTGCTGAAAGACAAGACACAACATAAAAATTGTAATGTCAGTCAGAACTCCCAGGATTATATTTGGCAGAATCTAGGGGACACATATACACACACACACACCCACGTTTAATCTTACCTTAGTTTCTGACGCTCGCTACTTCCGCATGGACATACGTAGGCCATCGTAATAGCTTTATATACACTGCGCATGTTTCATGCTCCGCCTGCGTCGCCCGCCCCTGACGTTCTTTAGTACGATTTGTCCCCGCCCATTCACTCTTCGTTGCGCAGTGGGAATATATAGAGAAAGATGGCGGAGAGATTAAGTGGAAGTAGCGTGGAGGAAAGCCCGGAGCCACAACCATCCACATCCAGGAGGAGATATAAGGCCACAAACATGGCTTTTGAAGAGATGGTGAAGATGGTGTCAATATTGAGAAGGGAGGACTACGATGGGAAAAAAGGACCGTACACACGACCGAATATGCGTAAGGACAAAATAATGGCCTCAGTTGTCACTGCTCTAGAAGCAAAATTTGGCACTAAACGGTCGAAAGAGCAATTGAGGAAGCGGTGGTCTGACATCAAAAGTAGGGAGCCGGAACAATATTGGCGAATAAAGAAGCTGCTTAAAAAAAGTAAGTACTTGTGTGTTCCTGTTGAGATACTTAACTTGCATGCTGATCCATATTTTCTTCGTTTATACAGCATCGTTCGTAAAGACCGTTCTTTGTAAAATACATATGATACTATGAAAATGATGTATTTTTTTCGCCAAAAATGATGGTACAGGGTTGGACATGCATTTAGGTCTTGAGAATTTGTGGTATTCCAAAAATGTGGTGATGTGGTGTAGATGTGTTTGAAAATATAATGCTTCTTCAAAAATGATTCAGTGTAATGTAAGGACAGGACACAGCAGCTGTTTCCACATCTGGACTCACGAGCACTAGTGTACTATGTGACCATAAAGAAATTTTTGAGGGGTAATACACATAGGAGATCATTGAGGTGTCTGCATCTGTGAAACTTGCATGAAAATGTGTATTGTTTTTAATTGTTGTTCAGAGGGAATTTTCATCCTGTCTTCTAAATTTTTGTGGCCAAAAAATGACAATTGTCCCCAACTCATAACCAACGTTTCATATTAATTTTTAAAAAAAGAAATATCACTGTGTTTTAACTATACCTTTTGTTTAATTATCATAGGGGAGAAAAGACTCAGACAACAGTCCAAGGATCCCAGGACCCCCCCAAGTCACCAGCCTGAAGCTGACATTACCCCAAGCCCCAGCCCAAGACCACGCCCACCCGACGAGCTGGAGGAAGGAGAGGTGGAGGAAGTGTGCGACATTTCAACCCCACCAAGAAAGTGACTGACACCCCAGCTTAAGGAAATCTATTTAGGCGTGCATATTTTAACCCATTTTTTTATCCACACATTTTAGGTGAGGTTCTGGTTGTGGAAGGCCAAGCGGCAGAGCCATTTAGCACAGACAGTGCACAAAGACTTATTGGCCAGATAATGTTGTGGAATGGCCAAATTGATCGAATGCGTGACCAAATTGACAGCATGAGGAATCGGCTGGACACCATGCAACAGGAAATGAAGAACATGATTGATGTTTTGGGCAGAATATAATAACGTTTTGCCTAAAAACATCAATCATGTTCTTCATTTCATTGTCAAGTTTGTGTATTCTTCAATTTTTTAAGTTTTTTCCCAAAAAATAAAAGCAATTTGCAGATGCACATGGTGTGTCATCATGTGCTATCTTCCATCAGGGGATATCAATGTACTTGTTTTGTGTTTGCAACCCCTTCATCATAAAAATGTTAGTTTGTGAGAGGAACAAAGGGATTGCACACACAAAACACGTACATTGCTCCCCCATGATGGGAGATAGCACATGTTGACTTGAACCTTTTTTAATACTCAATTTTGAGCATCTGCAAATTGTAGGCTTTACAAGGGTGACATCACCAGCACCGTTATTAACATGTTGAACTTTGTAAGTTCTTTTTTTTTTTTTTTTTTTTTGTATGTTTTTAAAAACGCTGTTGTTAATTGTAATTTTGTAAACAAGGTCTATTTTTGTTGAAATATGCCTAAAATAACAAAAAAATAAATAAATAAAAAAAAAAAAATAAATAAAAAAAAAATAAAAAAAAACACCTTTCCAAAAAATGCACCTTTCAATGTGCACACAGTAAACATTTTTTACTACTACAATGTGTGTGGCTGATTATTTATCAATAAGATGTTTTGCTAATTTTTGTGTGGTTACAGTGACAAAGGGCTTTATTAACTAAAGGGAAATGCACTTGCCACTACAAGTGCACTAGGAGACAGACAAAACTAAATGCAAACCAGAATAAAAACAAGATATTTAATTCAAAAATTATTTTCTTTATTTTTGTAAGAAATTATAGCTCTTGTTGAATAGCAATGGCCCCCCGACCATTAAAATAATTAACATATCGGTCACGCATTTGATGTGCGGTTTGGGGGGCCAAGCCAATACGGCCAATTTCCAGGCCTGTGAGTGTTTGGTCAACTACAAGTCCGGCCTCAGACCCAACAGAGGTCATATATGTAGCAGAATGTCTTCTCAAATAATTATGGAGAATGCAGCAAGCCAGTATCACATGATTTATTTTATAGTCCGCCAGATTTATGGCCGAGAGGAACAAACGAAACCAGCTGGCCAGAATCCCAAAGGCATTCTCCACAACTCTTCTTGCTCTGGCCAGCCGGTAATTAAATACCCTCCCCTCAGGGGTGAGTGTCCTTTGGGGGAACGGCCTCATCAAGTGCTCGCCGAGAGCAAATGCTTAATCAGCGATAAAAACTGAGGGGAGTCCATCCACATTCTGGTCATCAGGTGGCAATCCCAGGCCACCAGTCTGGAGACGCTGACACAGCTCGGTCTGTGCAAAGACTCCTCCATCAGACATCCGCCCGTTCTTCCCTATGTCCACGAACATAAATTCCAATTGTGCCGAGACCACCGCCATCAAAACTACACTATGGAACTCCTTATAGTTGTAGAAATAAGACCCCGAATGGGGTGGTGGCACAATACGGACATGCTTCCCATCGATCGCTCCGACACAGTTGGGAAAGTCCCAGCGGTCAGCGAACTGGCAGGCCACAGTCTGCCATTCCTGTGTACTGGAAGGAAACTGTGGAGTGAAACAATAAAAAAAATAAGATAAGTACTTTTAAACATAACTTGGATATCAGATTACACAAAAACATTCTTGAACAACAGCAGTCGAACATTATTAATATGTGTTTTTTTTCTTTTAATTCTAAAAAACATAAGGCCCACTTATAAGATTACTCACCCCCTCTGATGGCCCATTGATCAATTTGAATGTGGGAGGAGGGGTTCTAATTTGGTTAAAAAAACACACATGACAGTTGCAAAAATTTGAGGGGGTGGGGGAGGGGTTCTAATTTGGATAAAAAACACACCTGACAGTTGCAAACATTTGAGGGGGTGGGGGAGGGGTTCTAATTTGGATAAAAAACACACCTGACAGTTGCAAACATTTGAGGGGGTAGGGGAGGGTCAAACAGTACAATGGAGCTGACAATATACATTGTTCAAGGGACTAGAGGCTAGAGATATAAATGGACCCAGGATTGCACGGTGGGGAGGTTATTGAAGGTAAATATGCATGTAGGGCAAAAAATGATTAATGTAAAAAAACATGCATGCATGAAGATAAAGGGGACATTCACAGCATATTCCAAGCATGGTAATTAGGTAACGAGGACATTTAGACAATACATTAGCAAACATTTAATACATATCATGTAATGTTAAAGGATAAAACTTACCTTCATATAGTCCTTCTGCAGGACCTGAATGATGGCAGAACAGGTCTCTGGCATTATGATCCCCAGAGCCTGGGGGGAGATGCCTGTCGAGAACTTCAAGTCCTGAAGACTTCTCCCAGTCGCCAAGTAACGTAAAGTGGCAACTAGCCTCTGCTCCGCAGTGATGGCTTGCCTCATGCAGGTATCCTGCCTGCTGATATAGGGGGTCAGCATAGCCAGCAGAAATCCTCAGGTTTATTCTCACGGATCTCACGGAGCAAAGGCATGTGCGATAATTGGTCACGCTGGCACAACCAATTCTTCGTCCATGAACTCCTCCTCGCCCTGTTCATGGACTGGACTCGGGTCAAAGTATTAACCCCAACACCAAGTCCCCACGCAGCACGAACTCGAGAAGGAGTACGTCCACACGACATGGCTTCAAAACGGTCGGCTGGTCAAACAAACAAACTTATAACAAATGCACTGAAGAACAGCAAGGCCTATGAAGAGCGACCTGAATATCAGGAACGAGCGGACCAGAACGGCCTGCTAGGCAGGTTAAGAACTGACCAACATGCACTGAAAAGCAGATACAAACCTCACAAGCACAAACTGAACCGCAGAAAACAATCAAAGTAAGCTGAAGTGTGAAAAGCGCGAATCGTCTCTAACCAATCTTCTACTAACACGAGATAAACACGAGATTAGCAGAAGGAGCCCAAAAGGTGCCGTAGTGGGGCTTGAACATCCTTTTTCTAGTCCCGTCGTACGTGCTGTATGTCACCGCGTTCAAAACCAGCGGACTTTTGGAGTGATCGTGTGTGTCCAAGTCCGTCCGTTTTTAAGTCCGGCGCACCTAGCGGACAAAGTCCGTCGAAAAGTCCGCCGGGCAAAGTCTGCCGTAAAGTCCGCTCGTGTGTACGCGGCATTAGATGAACTTTAACATTCTATACTAAAGGCGGTGATGTGAATGTAACAGGGATGTGCAGTCAGGGGAGGCAGGTGAGGCAGAGCCTCACCTGCCACGAACATTAAAAAAAAACAAAAAAAGATTGTGCGTCGTAACTCGGTGACCTGGGTCACAAATTTGGGGGGTAGGTAGCCAAAGACCTACCCCACCACTTGTCAAAATTTGGGGCTCCTGGGACCTATGGTTCCAGAGATACGGGGCTCCTTGTGCAGCCTGTCAGAAGCTACATTTAGCATAGCCAGTTTAAATACAAGCTGGCACACTCTGTTTGCAGCAGACTCAGAGGATGAGCTCACAGAGCCTCTCACTACTTGTCAGAGGCACTGAGTTCAATGGACAGCTGGGAGCCTTGGACCAATGGTAAAGTACCATTGGTCCCAGCTGTCCAATAAAAATGTTGCAGTGAAGGCTCTCCTCTCACTGCAGTGTCATAGAAGGGGGCATGTGTCTAAAAGACACATGCTCCCTTCCAGCCCAGCCCTCTTAACTAGAAGGAAAAACATGGGTTTATGGGTATAAGATTTACCCATAATCCCATGTTTTTCTCACACAGGGAGAATGAGAATCTTCTACTGCTGAAAAGGTACTGTTTTAATCAAGCTAAATCATATATTATTATGCTATATGTTATAGCATAATCATTTATTATTTATCTATTTACTGTGAAATTACTGGTTTGAAGTTATAACTTAAAACTTCAGTAATCTGTCCGTTAAGCCATCTGCTTGGGTACAAATTTTGAAAATATAGTAAATTACCTTAAAAACAATACATAATAATTATTTGTATATTACTTACTTATGGTAATTAATCACTTGCCACCCAAGCAAATTCTGACACTTCTCTCCTACTTGTAAAAAACATCACTTTTTTGTTAGAAAATTACTCAGAACCCCAAACATTATATATATAATGGTATATATAATGGTATATATATGATGGTCGAATTTTTGCTCTCGCTCCAACATTCGTGGCATATGTAACCTGTGTGTATCTGTCTTCCATACTAGCCAGTGCCTCACCAGCCACTTACCTCACCGCACGTCCCTGGAATGTAATCATAAAGTGTTAGATATAAAATAATGTGGATGTGCAGAATGCGCTTGCAGCCTATAAACAGCACAGCTCCCAAATGGGGTCCAGTGGGTAAAATAACCGTTTGTTGCCATTTGAATACAGCGCTGAACAGAATGTAGCCTTGACACACAAGTCAATTCAGAGAAACATGCGGTAATAGGAATTTTATTTGCTTGAGCAGTATGATCCTGTGTTCAAGCACTTGTCTTGATAGTATTTTTCTTGTAGCATTAATTAAATATTGTGGCTAGCTTGTCCATATTATTGGTGAAATAAGGAGGCTTCATAATGAGGCATTGTGTTCTGTTTGAGTAGTGTTATGGTTTTCTCAGAGAGGATGAATTGACTTCATATCTGTGTGATTAGTTATTTGTCACCAAGGATACTGAGATTTATACCTTTTTTAACATTCATAACATAAAATTAATTAGTAGCTTATCCTCTATGCAACATATAAAACAAGCAGCAAGAGTTCCTAAAAGCGCTTAGATCCACAATAATTGTCTCAAGAAGACTTGTAATTGGTGAAGGGACCAATAATTATGTGAACCACACCATGGTCATTAAAAAGCTTGTAGTTTATTAAAAATAAAGGGGATAAGCTTGATCAAGCAAGTGCCAGAGGTGTGTATTAACATCAGCTAACCTTCATGAGCACTCCACTGACAACAGTCCGGGATGTGTTTGAATGGCGGATCACAGCGATGGTGAGGTGCAGCCGGACTGGATGGTACCTGCCCAACAGTCGAGGGAAACTGATCTGCCGCTGTATGTGACCACAATAACCGGGACCAAGGGGGGCTGGTGACAAGCCGTAGCTCAATGCGAGAAGCTGCCCACATCCAGTCAGTAGTGATGACGTCAATTGCTGTGCTGGAGCTGCCGGGGATGGAAGCACTGACTTGACAAGGTGCAGGCGCACAAAACATGTTGTCATTGTGACAGGACCATTCACACCAGCTTGCACCCCAACCGCTGTGAGGTGTGCATTCCACCGGGGGCTTCCATCCCCAGCAGTTCCGGCACATCGAGTGATGTCATCACTACAGGCCAGCCGGACAGAAGCCCCTGGTGGAACACACACCTCACAGCGCTTGGGGTGCAAGCTGGTGTGAATGGTTCTGACACAATGACTATGTTTTGCGCACCTGCGCCTTGTCAAGTCAGTGCGTTCCACCAGCCGCTTCCGTCCCTGGCAGTTCCGGCACATTGATTGACGTCATTGCTACTGGCCAGACGTGGGCAGCTTCTCGCATTGAGCTACGGCTTGTCACCAGCCCCCCCCGGTCCCGGTTATTGTGGTCCAGTGGCGGATGGAGGGGCGCAAACAAACTGAAAAATTCTGAAAAACACTGAAAAACATCAATTGCAATCTCACTATGCCATCAGTTGCAGCCACTGTGCCCATAAAATGCAGCCACTGTGCCCACCATATGCAGCCACTGTGCCTATCATATGCAGCCTCTGTGCCCATCATATGCAGCCACTGTGCCCATCATATACAAGCTCTATGCCCACCATATGCATCCTCTGTGCCCACCATATGCAGCTTCTGTTCCCATCATATGCAGCCTCTGTGCCCATCTTATGCAGCTTCTGTGCCCATCATATGCAGCCTCTGTGCCCATCATATGCAGCCTCTGTGCCCATCATATACAGCTGTGCCCAGCATATGCAGCTTCTGTGCCCATCATATGCAGCTTCTGTGCCCATCATATGCAGCCTCTGTGCCCATCATATGCAGCCATTGTGTCCATCATGTGCAGCTTCTGTGCCCACCATATGCAACTTCTGTGCCCACCATATGCAGCTTCTGTGCCAATCATATGCAGCTTCTATGCCCACCATATGCAGCTTCTGTTCCAATCATATGCAGCTTCTGTGCCCACCATATGCAGCTTCTGTGCCCATAATATGCAGCCACTGTGACCCCCCCGCTTGCCCACCATCAGACTGGCACTTGCCCCATCTGGGTGACGGCAGCGAGCTGTGGGATAGGCAGGCAACGGCTCCTGAATCCTCCATGGTTCCCGTGTATCTCCTTCTCCATTCCAGGCTGTTGGGTCCTCTCCTCCTGTGTCTCCTGTATCAGCAGCGGTGGCGGCGGAGGAGTCCGATCCTCCAGCTTCCTCCCCTGTGTGTCTCTTCCACCAAAGTGCTTTGGCCAATTGGGAAACAGGTCTCACTGACCTGCCTCCTGATTGTTGGGGAGGCACTGTGGTGTAAAAATAGCAAAAATGAATTTGCTATGGTCACACAACAGGGTGGGATCAGGGCGCACTCTCTGCGCCCCAAGCCCACCCTTTTTTGAAGACTATTAGAACCTCAGGCTCTAATCAGGTGCTTAAAAAAAAACACCCACTCCCACGCTGCCATAGGAGTCTATGTGTCCGGCGTTCCTGAAAGTGGTCGGGAGCATGGATAGGGAGGCGGCAGCAGGGATTAGGGGGGGCAGCGCCCGTGCACCCACAATGCGCGGGCCACCCCTGTTGTGGTCACATACAGTGGCAGATCAGTTTCCCTCGACTGTTGGGCAGGTACCATCCAGTGTGGCTGCACCACACCATTGCTGTGATCTGCTATCCATCCAAACACATCTCTCGACTGTTCTCAGTGGAGTGCTCATGAAGGTTAGCTGATGTTAATCAGGCACTTGTTTGATCAAGCTTATCCCCTTTACTTTTAATAAACTGCAAGCTTTTTAATGATCATGGTGTGGTTCACATAATTATTGGTCCCTTCACCAATTACAAGCCTTCTTGAGACAATTATTGTGGATCTAAGCGCTTTTAGGAACTCTTGCTGGATGTTTTATATGTTATACTCTCTGATGAGTACTTCCTGGCAGCTTTGATCCAAAAGACTGATATTGACAGCTATTTGCTGAGAGGCATGGTGAGTATTTTGCAGCTCTCATTTGTTTTTGAAAATGAAGAAAGACAAGAAAAAACTTTTTTTTTTCTTTTTTCAATTTTCAAAACTTTGTGACAAAAAGTGAGGTCTGCAAAATACTCACTATACCTCTCAGCAAATAGCTTGGGGTGTCTACTTTCCAAAATAGGGTCATTTGGGGGGGGGGGGGTTTGTGCCACCTGGGCATTCCATGGCCTCCGAAACTGTGATAGGCAGTGAAGAGTGAAATCAAAAATTTACGCCCTTAGAAAGCCTGAAGGCGGTGCTTGGTTTTCGGGGTCCCGTACGCAGGCTAGGCTCCCAAAAAGTCTCACACATGTGGTATCCCCCTACTCAGGAGAAGCAACAGAATGTATTTTGAGGTGTAATTTCACATATTCCCATGTCATGTTTGAGCAATATATCATTTAGTGACAACTTTGTGCAAAAAAAAAAAAAAAAAAAATTTGTCTTTTTCCCGCAACTTGTGTCACAATATAAAATATTCCATGGACTCGACATGCCTCTCAGCAAATAGTTTGGGGTGTCTACTTTCCAAAATGGGGTCATTTGGGGGGGTTTTGAACTGTCCTTGCATTTTATGCACAACATTTAGAAGCTTATGTCACACATCACCCACTCTTCTAACCACTTGAAGTGGGTGTTTCATTTTTTTTTTCACACAGTATGATTTTTCAAACACATTTTTGGGGGAAAAAACACACTTTTTAAAATTTTAATGCACTAAAACACATTATATTGCCCAAATGTTTGATGAAATAAAAAAGATGATCTTAGGCTGAGTACATGGATACCAAACATGACATGCTTTAAAATTGCACACAAATGTGCAGTGGCAACAAAATAGATACATTTTTAAAAGCCTTTAAAAGCCTTTACAGGTTACCACTTTAGATTTACAGAATAAGTCTACTGCTAAAATTACTGCCCTCGATCTGACCTTTACAGTGATACCTCACATGCATGGTGCAATTGCTGTTTACATTTGACGCCAGACCGATGCTTGCGTTCGCCTTAGTGCGAGAGCAGGGGGGGACAGGGGTGCTTTTTTTTTTTTTTTTTCTTTTTCTTTATTGTTTTTTGCTTTTTTATCTTATTTTTAAACTGTTCCTTTCATTTTTTTTTTAATCATTTTTATTGTTATCTCAGGGAATGTAAATATCCCCTATGATAGCAATAGGTAGTGACAGGTACTCTTTTTTGAAAAAATTGGGGTCTATTAGACCCTAGATCTCTCCTCTGCTCTCAAAGCATCTGACCACACCAAGATCGGTGTGATAAAATGCTTTCCCAATTTCCCAATGGCGCTGTTTACATCCGGCGAAATCTAAGTCATGAAATGCTCGTAGCTTCCGGTTTCTTAGGCCATAGAGATGTTTGGAGCCACTCTGGTCTCTGATCAGCTCTATGGTCAGCTGGCTGAATCACTGGCTGCATTCTCAGGTTCCCTGTTGAGACAGGAGAGCCAGAGAAAAACACGGAAGACGGTGGGGGGGGCATTCCTTCCCACTGCTTGTAAAAGCAGTCTAGAGGCTAATTAGCTGCTAGGATTGCTTTTACATGAAAGTCGACCGCTGGCTGAAATGAATGATACCAAGATGATACCTAAACCTGCAGGCATCATTCTGGTATAACCACTCAAAGTCGTGAATGGCGTACCTGAAGACAAAAAAATGGTTAGCAATAAAACACAGTAAACAGTAAAGTATAAAAAATTGCATACCTGAAAAACAAACGTGATAAAACATAATAACAATAAAACATTGCGGAATAGAATACAGTAAAAAAGAGCAGAACAATAGAGAGAGAATAGAGAGAGAGAGAGAACAATGAAACGACAATTTTTTTATTTTATATATATATATATATATATATATATATATATATTTTTTTACACTTTTTTTTGTAACTAACTTTTATAACTGTAAACCAGTTCCAGGTTCGGGTCTCTCAAAATGTGATGCGATCTTGGGAGACCCTGTGAAAGTGTGCCTAGTCTGTGCAATGCTGTACCCTGCGCTAATACTCAACTAGTGTATGGTAGCGTTCAAAACATTCACCAATGCAAAGACCAAGATTGTCAAGACAGGAGGGACAATAATAGCGGTTGTCGGCTGCCCCTGTTGAAGACCCTCTTGGTCGAAACGCGTCGGACGATCTCCCCTTCCTTACGCTGCTTAGATTTTATTTCAATTGTGATCACTTTTATCCATTTTCTGTATGGTGTTTTTAGAATTAAAAATCCCTGGTTTACCTGCACTATGCAGAAGCTTTTTATTTTTTATTTGCATATTATCCCGATGCAAGAAACTGCCTTCCAGTAGCCCTACTTCCATCACGGGGTCTGGATCAAATCTGTCCCCGGCTTCTCCTTGGAACACATCTCTGAGGTCTATTGGCTGATATCCAGTTGGCGGCCCTTCCTGATGTTTCTTCACCCCACCAGAGAAGCGAGAAGTGAGACAGAGGTTCCACCGTTCCGGATATCGTTTTCCAGCCTAGGTTTGGCTCCATGCACCATTGACTCCATGTCATACAACAGTGGAGTCCACGTCATCTGGTAAGAGTACCCATCTTATCTTACTTCCTGATGTTTTCATTCTGATGCCCCATATCGAGATGTTGGTTTACAGCTACGGAAGTTCTGTACCCTGTTGTTGACTCATAGTTACAGATCCACATCGTGCACTATTGACTTTAATTTCCAGTCTCACATCATTTTTATTGGTTCATACCAGTTCTTCTTATTAATTTGAGTTTGGAATCATCCATTTACCATATGTGGACACTTTATACTGTGTTTGTTCATTTAACTTCACTTATGGTTTTTGCACATATGCTTTACTGTTCAGTACAGCATCTCTTACTTAATTGTTTCACTACACCCTAACTTCCCAATATTTCTTAGCGCTGCATTTTTTCCCTAGTCACCAAGTGTTACTGCAGTGCTGGTTTGACTACAACCGGGGTGTACTAGGCCGCTGGTGCTTGCCAGTTCACCAAAATGCTACCAAAAAAACTGTTAGCGATCGCAGGGATCAGACCTGACTCTGCGAATGCTGCAGTTATGCGTTTAGTGTTTTGTAAGTGACAGTGATCAATCGATACTGCACTTGGGTGGGCTGGGCTGGGCCGGGCGGAGGGGCAAAACGCAGGTGCTAGCAGGTATCTGGGCTGATCCCGCTAACGTTGCATTTTTGGGAACCCTAAACTGCTGGGGATGCTAGTATAGATCTGATCGGATCAGATATTGATCCGTTCAGATACTATACCACTAAGGGAGGTGTACGGTGCGTGCGTGGGTGTTAGCAGTACTGGCGCTAACCTGACGCTGCTTGGGGCTAGTGTTTGCCAGTTCACCAAAACGCTACCAAAAAAACTGTTAGCGATCGCAGGGATCAGGTCTGACTCTGCGAATGCTGCAGTTATGCGTTTAATGTTTTGTAAGTGACAGTGATCAATCGATACTGCACTTGAGTGGGCTGGGCGGAGGGGCAAAAAGCAGGTGCTAGCAGGTATCTGGGCTGATCCCGCCAACACTGCGTTTATGGGAACCCTAAACTGCTGGGGACGCTAGTATAGATCTGATCGGATCAGATATTGATCCGTTCAGATACTATACCACTAAGGGAGGCGTATGCTGCATACATGGGTGTTAGCGGTACTGGCGCTAACCTGACGCTGCCTGGGGCGACGCATATCACTGCCAGGCGATCAGGGGGCTAAACCTTTATTCTGTAATAAACGGCGGGTGCCCTGACACTATAAAAAATAAACGAACTAACCAGCGTCACCCGTAACACTTATACGGTGATCAGTGGTGAAAGGGTTAACTAGGGGGCAATCAAGAGGTTAAAACATTTATTAGATAGTATATGGGTGTCCCTGACGCTATAAAACGCTGACGGTGAACCTAAATATTTAGCTCCCTAACTAGCATCACCAGTGACACTAATACAGCGATCAGAAAAATGATTGCTTAGCGACACTGGCGACGGGGGGTGATCAAGGGGTTAAAACTTTATTGGGGGGATTAGGAGGGTATCCTAGACCTACAGGGGCCTAATACTAACTGGCCTGCCACTTCTAACTGTCACAAACTGACACCAATGCAGTAATCAGAAAAAAAAAAACTGCTTGGTGTCAGTGTGACGGGGGGGGGGGGGGGAGGGGTGATTGGGGGGCGATCGGGGGGGGGATCGGGGGTGTAATGTGTGCCTGGCATGTTCTACTGAGTGTGTGTGTGTGTTTTACACTCACAGTGATGTCTTCTCTCCTCGGCGCCGGGACGGAAAATACCGAGCCGAGGACATCATTTCCTTTGCTGCTGTTTAGCATACAGCAGCAAAGGAAGATTCTCATTGGCTGGGAGCGATCGCGAGGGTGGGCCACGAACGGATGGTCTCCCCCTCACCTCTCATCGCTCCCAAACCAAAGCCGACCGCCTCGGGCACCGGGGGGGTCCGATCGGACCCCCCGTCCGCGGGAGGCAGGTCACGTACAGGTACGTGATTCTGCCTGCCCGTGCCATTCTGCCAACGTATATCGTCGTGGGGCGGTCGGCAAGTGGTTAAAGAGTGGGCAGCTGCCCTCGTCCTTAACAACCGATGACTCATTAGCTGTCAGTGGGGATTCCCCACTGACAGCTGAATGTAAACAAAAAAAATGCTGGCATTAGAAAAAAAAACAACTGAATGGGGGCCTCCACCGATCCATACTAGGCCCCCTCCTGAACCATACCAGGCCACATACCCTCAACATGGAGGGATGCTTTGGGGCAAGAAGGGCTCCCTCAGAGCACCTTGTCCCCATGTTGATGGGGACAAGTGCCTGTTCCAAAGCCCCTTTCTTTATCGTACATCGCGGGACACAGAGCCACATATTTACTGTATGGGTTATATAGGCACCTTTAGGTGATGGACACTGTCACACCATAGATAGGAAGTTTAGCTCCCTATATAACCCCTCCCCTTACTGGGAGTACCTCAGCTTTTTCGCCAGTGTCTTAGGTGTTGGTCACGAGTAAAGACGTGCTGTGCTGAGCTCCGCTGGAGAAATGTTTGCTGGGGCAATCCATGCAACCAGATCCAAAGTCAAAGTGTCTTTTCCAGGCCGAATTAAATGGTGCCCGGGCCTCATGTCGGAAGAAATGAGGTTTTGCCTGTAACGCTTCTCTTTTTAGAGAGCTGGACCCCAGGATCCAGTGTTTGGTTTTTTCAGCCGTATTTCCTGGCAGGGTGCTTTACATGCCCAGGAGTGTGCATCCCCCGATAAAAAGGGGCCCTGGTTCCTGAAGGTTTTTTAATGGAGCCCAATGTGAGTGGTGAAGATTGGGTCCGTCTGGTTTATCACAGAACCCTGCAGCCGGATAAGGTAAGGGAGATTCCTAAGGAATTTTTCTAATTCTTGTGGGTTTTCTCCTTTAAGTAAATGTTGCTATGCCCAAAGTCGCCACCGGGGGCTGTCAAGAGCACATACCTGATTCCATGCTCCTCAGTCTCGCTCTGTGTCACAAGCTGCATGCTTCCTCCGAGCCCAAGCTCCAGGTAAGATGTGGGAAGGGGTTTTTTTTTCTCTTCAGGAATGTCCCCCCACAGCTTCTTTACAGACTAAGAGGGCATGGGTTAGCGGCGGTCTGCTCCCGGTGCCACCGCCATTCCGGTGGCTCATCTTTCACCAGCCCTCCTTCTCTCCTACGCCCCACCCCCACCTCCACGTGTGATTCGGTCAGATCGGAGCCCCCGCTCGCGAGGGAAAACGGTCTCTTTTGAAAAAGAAATGGGGGGGCAGAGGGGGTGATCGGTGGGGGGGGGGTGGGGCATCAGCGCAGCGTCAGCATGGTTCAACGCCCACAACGCGGGCTATGCATAGCTATAAAGGTGCACTATTTGCAGGTGCATACAGCTAAAGGAGGGACACAGAGCAGATGGATGGCATGTGATTGTGGGTGGCACAGGCATTCCCAGGCATGTTTACTTAGCATCAGACTGAGCCTTGATAGCAGTGGTAGTTGCTGGACTATTTTGCTCAGCAGTGGGTGCATTTCTGGTAGTACCTCTGCATTTGTGCTTAGCACTATGGGCAGAAGGGGAGGTACAAATACCCCGAAAAATAGGGGCTCAAAGGGATCTCTCTCAGGCTCTGAGGACTTTCCCTCTGCAATGCCATCTCCCCCTAAAAGACCTAGGGAGGCTGGTCAGAGTGAGCCATCGGGGTTAGGGGCTGCAACTGCTTCTGGCATTTCAGCCCCTGTATATATTACTCAGGAGGTTTTTTCATTAGCCATAAGTGTATTGGAGGAAAGATTAACGGCCTTAATCGCATCTTCACAAAGTGGAAGAAAATGCATTAGGTCCCCTTCTACTACCCAGGACCCTCAAACAGAGGAACTCTGGGAAATGGAGGATGAATCCCCCTCAGGGGATCGGGGAGAGACTGATGACTCCTCTTCCAAAGAATCAAGTGGGGAAGGACCCTCTTCAGCTTCACAGGCTGAGAAATTGCTGGTGCATTCTCTTACTGAAATGTTCCTCTCCACATTTAAGTTAACCGTAACTGAGTCAGTTGAAAAGCCCACTTCTTGTTTGGGTTCACTGAAGCCTCCTCAAGCTGTGCATGCTTTTCCTGTCCATTCATTGCTGGAAAAGCGTATATATTCTGAGTGGGATCACCCAGATAAGCATTTTTTCCCTCCTACAAAGTTTTCAACACTTTATCCTATGGAGGAAAAATTTACAAAGATGTGGGGTATACCAGCAATTGACGCTGCTATATCCCCTGTACATAAAAGTTTGACTTGTCCTGTTGACAACGCTTAAATGCTTAGGGATCCAACCGATAAAAAATTGGAATTCCTGTTAAAAAACATTTTTTCCTTGGCAGGTTCAGTAGCTCAACCTATAGTGGCGGCAATTGGAGTATGTCAGTCCTTAAGAGACCACTTGAAACAGGTGCTCAAGGTTTTCCCTGAACAGCAGGCCCAGGAGTTAGCCAAGCTGCCAGCAGATTTGTGTTTTGCAATTGACACAATCAAAGATTCTATCCTTCAGACCTCTCGCCTTACGCTTGGGTTGGTGCATATGCATAGAATCTTATGGTTGAAAAATTGGTCAGCTGAAGCGCCATGTAAACAACTCCTAGCTCGTTTTCCTTTCTTTGGTGTAAGGCTGTTTGGGGATGATTTGGACAATTATATCCAAAAGATTTCAAGTGGGAAAAGTACCCTTTTGCCAGTTAAGAAAAGGAGTAAATGTCCCTCATTTAAACGGGCTCTTTCTCCAGTGCCAGGGGCATCAGCCTCCAGGCAGTTGCGACAGCCTCCACCGTCAGGTTCAAAAGGTAAAACTCAGAGTCAACACCAGGGACAAAAGAAGTCCTGGGGGAGGAAAAATACAAGACATAACGCTAAAGCCTCTTTATGAAGGGGCACCCCTGCTCGTTCGAGTGGGGGGAAGACTGCTACAGTTCTCAAAGGTCTGGAAGGAGCATTTTCAGGACAGATGGGTGGTCTCCACAATAACTCTAGGTTACAAACTAGAGTTCCAAGAATTCCTGTCTCCTCATTTCCTCAGATCAAATGTTCCCAAAGACCCAGAGAAAAAGAAGTCTCTCCTTCAAGCGTTAGACTGACTTTTGTCGCAAAAAGTGATCATGGTGGTTCCCATGGAAGAGCAGGGGTTGGGGTTTTGTTCAAACCTTTTCACGGTGCCAAAACAAAATGGAGATGTCAGACTCATTTTAGATCTCAAAGATCTAAACCGGTTCCTAAAAATTTGATCTTTTCGCATGGAATCAATCGACATCAAGGATGCATACCTGCATATACCTATTTTCCCCACTCATCAGAAATATCTGCATTTCAAAGTTTGTAGCTCTACCTTTCGGTCTAGCTACTGCACCTCGGGTGTTTACAAAGGTCCTGGTCCCTCCTCTGGCCAGATTAAGGGCCCAGGGTATAACAATTATAGCTTACCTAGACGACCTGCTCTTAATTGATCAGTTGGTAGCCTGCTTAGACCAAAGCTTGGTCACCGCAGTCAACTACCTGGAATACCTAGGTTGGGTCCTCAACCTAGAGAAGTCTTCTTTAACCACTTAACAACCGGCCCATAGCCGAATGACGGCTGCAGGGCGGTTGCTTAACTCTGGGAGGACGTCATATGACGTCCTCCCGGAATTCCCCTCTCGCGCGCCCCCTGGGGCGCGCACCCGAGCACATCCGTGACTGCCGGGTCCGGAGGACCTGGCGCATCACGGATCCCGGTAAATGGCCACTGATCGCGGCCATTTACCATGTGATCGCGCCGTCAAATGACGGCGCGATCACATGTAAACAGACTGGCGTCATCTGATGACGCCGGTTCCTCTCCTCCCCTCCTGTGTACCGATCGGTACACTGTGGAGGAGAGGGGGATGGATGGATGGCTGCAGCGCTGTGGGCTGAATGTGTAGTGCCCACAGCGCTGCACAGAGACATCCAGCCATCCATCCATCCATGCTCAGCCATCCCTTCTGCTGTGCAATACTCTGCAAAGCCCCCATAATACTCTGCAAAGCCCCACATTACTCTGCAATACCCCCATAATACTCTGCAAAGCCCCACATTACTCTGCAATACCCCCATAATACTCTGCAAAGCCCCACATTACTCTGCAATACCCCCATAATACTCTGCAAAGCCCCACATTACTCTGCAATACCCCCATAATACTCTGCAATACCCCCATAATACTCTGCAAAGCCCCACATTACTCTGCAATACCCCCACAATACTCTGCAAAGCCCCGCATTACCCTGCCATACCCCTCATTACCCTGCCATACCCCGCCATACCCCGCCATACCCCGCCATACTCCACCATACCCCGCCATACTCCACAATACCCCGCCATACTCCACCATACCCCGTCATACTCCGCCATACCCCGCCATACTCCGCCATACCCCGCCATACCCCGCCATACCCCGCCATACTCCGCAATACCCCGCCATACTCCGCAATACCCCGCAATACCCCGCCATACTCCGCAATACCCCGCCATACTCCGCAATACCCCGCCATACTCTGCAATACCCCACCATACCCAGCCATACCCTGCCATGCTGAGCCATGCTTGGCTGTACTCGGCCCATGTATGTGGCCAAGCTGTGGAAGTCTCACACATGTGGTATCGCCGTACTCAGGAGGAGTAGGAGAATCTATTTTGGGGTGTCATTTTTGGTATGTATATGTTGTGTGGTAGAAATATTGTATAAATGGACAACTTTGTGTTAAAAAAAAAATGTGTTTTAACCACTTCCCGCCCGCCGGCCATCATACAACGTCCTTGACTTTGTGTGGGGATATCTGAATGATGGGTGCAGCTACAGGCATCATTCAGATATCAGCTTTTTCAGCCGGCGATTCCCTACACCATAAGAATGATCATAGCGGCTGTTCCACTGCTTGATTGTTCTTACGGGAGGCGAGAGGGGATGCCCCCCCCTCCCGTGCTTCTACCGACTCACAGCTACGATCGAAGCCAGGATCGTTTTTTTTTTTTTTTTTTTTTTTTTTATTTCAGGCTTCCCAGCCTAGGAGGTGAGATGTGGGGTCTTATTGACCCCATATCTCACTGTAAAGAGGACCTGTCATGCCATATTCCTATTACAAGGATGTTTACATTCCTTGTAATAGGAATAAAAGTGGTCAAAAATATTTTTTTTTTGGAAAAAAGCATCAAACTAAAATAAATAATGTAAAATGAACAATAAAAATAAAAAAAAATTTTTGAAAGCGCCCCTGTCCCTGTGTGCTCGCATGCAGAAGCGAACGCATACATAAGTCCTGCCCGCATATGAAAACGGTGTTCAAACCACACTTGTGAGGTATCGCTGCGATCGGTAGAGCGAGAGCAATAATTTTGGCCCTAGACCTCCTCTGTAACTCAAAACATGTAACCAGTAAAAAATGTTAAAGTGTCGCCTATGGGGATTTTTGAGTAGCAAAGTTTGGCGCCATTCCACAAGCGCGTGCAATTTTGAAGGGTGACATGTTGGGTATCTATTTACTCAGCGTAACTTCATCTTTCACATTATGCAAAAACATTGGGCTAACTTTACTGTTTTGGTTTTTGTAAAGCACAAAACTGTTTTTTTCCAAAAAAAGCGCGTTAAAAAAATTGCTGCGCAAATACCGTGCGAGATAAAAAGTTGCAACGACCGCCATTGTATTCTCTAGGGTCTTTGCTAAAAAAGCATATATAATGTTTTGGGGTTCTAAGTAATTTTCTAGCTAATAAATGATGATTTTTACATGTAGGAGAGAAATGTCAGAATTGGCCTGGGTGCTCCAGAACGCCTGAAGGTGCTCCCTTGCATGTTGGGCCTCTGTATGTGGCCACACTGTGTAAAAGTCTCATACATGTGGTATCACCATACTCGGGAGTAATAGCAGAATGTGTTTTGGGGTGTAATTTGTGGTATGCATATGCGGTCTGTGAGAAATACCCTGCTAATATGACAATTTTGTGGAAAAAAAAAAAGTAAAAAAAAAAACCTTGATTTTGCAAAGAATTGTGGGAAAAAATGACAACTTCAAAAAACTCACCATGCATCTTTCTAAATACCTTGGAATGTCTTCTTTCCAAAAAGGGGTCATTTGGGGGGTATTTCTACTTTTCTGGCATGTTAGGGTCTCAAGAAATTATAGATAGGCCGTCAGTACTTCAGGTGTGATCAATTTTCAGATATTCGCACCATAGCTTTTGGACTCTATAACTTTCAAAAATACCAAATAATATCCCCCGATTTGGGTTATTTTTACCAAAGATATGTAGCGGTATAAATTTTGGCCAAAATATATGAAGAAAAATTACTAATTTGCAAAATATTATAACAGAAATGAAAAAAAAATTATTTTTTTACAGATTTTTCGGTCTTTTTTCTTTTACGGCGCAAAAAATAAAGAACCCAGCAGTGATTAAATACCACCAAAAGAAAGCTCTATTTGTGTGAAAAAAAGGACAAAAATTTCATAAAGATACAGTGTTGCATGACTGCATAATTGTCATTCAAAATGTGAGAGCACCAAAAGCTGAAAATTGGTCTGGTTAGGAAGGGGGTTTAAGTGCCCAGTTGTCAAGTGGTTAAAGCCAGTAAGAAGACTAGAGTACTTGGGTCTGGTTATAGATACAACCCAGAAAAGGGTGTTTTTACCCCAGGCAAAAATCAGTGCCATAAAGGAGCGGTTCCCTATGCTCAGTTTCATTCGAGACTGCTGCAAAACAGTATCCTGTCTGCCTGGAACAAGAAAGTCCAGGCACTAGATTTTCCAATGTGTTTGTCACCAATAGTGCGTCAGAGCCTCAGTTGGTGATTGATACCCGAGAATCTGCGGAAAAGGAAATCCTTCTTACCAGTTACCTGGAAGGTGGTAACGACAGATGCCAGCCTTTCAGGTTGGGGAACAGTCCTGGAAGAGACGACTGTCCAAGGGAAATGGTCCAGAACTGATAGGACCTTACCCATCAACATTTTAGAGATTCGGGCAGCGTACCTAGCCCTAAAGGCCTGAACATTCAGGTTGCAGGGTTGTCCTGTCAGGATCCAATCCAACAATGCCACAGCAGTGGCTTATATCAATCACCAAGGGGGCACCAGAAGTCATGTAGCCCAGGGAGAGGTAAACCAGATCCTAACCTGGGCAGAAAAGCATGTGCCATGCATATCAGCAATCTTCATTCCAGGGGTAGAGAAGTGGCAGGCGGACTACTTAAGTCACCAACAGTTGTTCCTGGGGGAATGGTCTCCTCACCCCGACATCTTCCTGGCTATATGCCAAAGATGGAGGGTCCCAGACGTAGATCTGTTTGTGTACAGGTTCAACAACAAGATTGACAACTTTGTGTCAAGAACAAGGGATCCACTTGCATGCGGGACAGATGTGTTGGTGACCCCGTGGGATCAGTTCTGACTGATTTATGCATTCCCTCCTATTCTGCTGCCACCACAACTTCTTTGCAGGATCAAGCAGGAAAAGAAGTCGGTGGTTCTTGTGGCCCCAGCGTGGCCCAGAAGATCTTGGTATGCAGAAATAGTAAAGATGGCGGTAGGGAACCCATGGACCCTACCACCACGTCCAGACCTGCTATCGCAGGGACCAGTGTTCCATCCTACCTTACAAATGCTAAATTTAACGGTTTGGCCATTGAAACCCACATTCTGAAGAATCACGGGCTTTCAGGCTCAGTGATATCTACCTTGATTAATGCAAGGAAGCCAGCTTCCAGAGTAATTTATTATACGTAGGGTCTGGAAGGCATATGTTTCCTGGTGTGAATCCAGAGGTTGGCATCTCAGAAAGTATGTCATAGGTAGAATCCTTGCTTTTCTGCAAATGGGCTTATAGATGAAGCTTGCTTTGAGTACTATCAAGGACCAGGTCTCAGCCTTATCGGTATTGTTTCAACGTCCACTTGCTTTGCATTCTTTGGTCCGAAGCTTTATATAGGGGGTAACGTGGCTTAATCCACCGGTTAGAGCACCCCTGAACCCTTGGGACTTGAATTTAGATCTGTCGGCATTACAGAAACAGCCTTTTGAGCCGATATGACATATTCCCTAGGTCCTTTTGACAAGGAAGCTAGTTTTTTTTTGCCATTTCTTCTGCAAGAAGGGTATCAGATTTGGCAGCTCTTTCTTGTAAAGAGCCATATTTAATCATTCACAAGGATAGAGTAGTGTTGCGTCCTCATCCTAGCTTTCTACCGAAGGTGGTTTCAGGTTTTCATCTAAACCTGGATATTGTTCTGCCTTCATTTTTTCCGGAACCCTGTTCTATGGAAGAAAAGTCACTACATTCTCTGGATGTAGTGAGAGCGGTCAAAATCTATTTGGAGGCGACTGCTCAGGTTCGGAAAATGGATGTTTTGTTTGTGTTGCCTGAAGGTCCTAGAAAAGGACAGACAGCGTCGAAATCTACTATTGCTAAGTGGATTCGGCAAGTAATTATTCAAGCTTATGGTTTGAAGAGGAAAGTTCCACCTTTTCAAATCAAACTGCACTCCACCAGGGCTGTTAGAGCTTCATGGGCAGTGCATCACCAGGCCTCCATGGCTCAAATCTGCAAGGCCGCAACTTGGTCCTCAGGCCATACATTCACCAGATTCTATCAGGTGGATGTAAGAAGGCATGAGGATATCGCCTTTGGGCACAGTGTGCTGCAGGCAGCAGTATAGGTCCTCAGGTCTGATTGCACCCTACTTTTGTTTGTGTCTCTCTCCCCTCAGATAGCATTGCTCTGGGACATCCCATACAGTAAATACTGTGGCTCTGTGTCCCGTGATGTACGATAAAGAAAATAGTATTTTTATAACAGCTTACCTGTAAAATCCTTTTCTTGGAGTACATCATGGGACACAGAAGTCCCTCCCCTCTTCTAATACACATATATTGCTTTGCTACAAAACTGAGGTACTCCCAGTAAGGGGAGGGGTTATATAGGGAGCTAAACATCCTGTCTAGGGTGTGCCAGTGTCCATCACCTAAAGGTGCCTATATAACCCATACAGTAAATACTGTGGCTCTGTGTCCCGTGATGTACTCCAAGAAAAGGATTTTACAGGTAAGCTGTTAAAAAAATCCTATTTTTAACAAGGGGGCCCCCAGATCCTGGTCCCCCCCAAAGAGAATGAGTATGGCCTACTCATTCACCAAAAAAAGTAGTAAAAGTGAGTAAACATGCAGAGCCAGTTTTTGACAAGTCTTAAACATGTTTTTTAAATTGTATCCCGGCAGCTCCACTTCATAGCTGCTGCTAAATAAACTAAGGGGCGGGGCTCCTAAGTGACATGAAATTATCGACCCAGCATGCCACGGTTAATGATGTTACAAGGGGGCGGGGTCATCAGGTGATGTCATTGGGCACCCCCCTGGCCCTTAGTTTATGAGTCATCCATTGTTAAGGATGCGGGGGCTGGCTTGCAGCCCATTGCTTAACAACCAGCTATTCACTGGTTGTTAAGGATGCCGGCGACCACCCACTAAGAAAAAAAAAACGCTGGGCACTTAGCAGCTGTTAGCAGAGTTTAGGAGTGTTTAGTAGCTTTCAGTATTTTTTTTCTCTGCCGGCAAATTGCTCTCCCAAAAAAGCAAAAGAAACGTATTTTTCCTGCTCTTAAATGCTGAAACTTAAAAAAACGCCTCTAGACTAAAATAGTGTGCATAGACACATAAGATAACACTATTTGCTTCTAGAAGCAGAAAAAAATGCTCAAAAGCTGCTTCTAGGAGCATTTTTTTAAAGCTATTGTGCATGGAGCCTGAGGATGATTTACTCCACAGTGTCTGCAGCTACAAATTTCCGTAGGGGTTTGTTTTAAAACTCTTTTTTTATGTTAGTAAACTCAAATGTCTGTAGACTTTTCACACATTCAATTTAAGCTCCTTACTGCCAAGTTGGCATCACTTGAGTTCCCAAGAGATCCTAAGAATTGTTGCCAAGCATGTGCACCGTTTTATGACTAAATTGGTGTTCCTAATTAAATTGTCACTGATTATAACTCTGCTTACTATGGCAACATGGACAAATCTTCTTTTAATCACACTTCTAAAAAATGATGTTTTTACACAATACAGAAGCATGCAGTACGGTACAGAAACCTATATACCACACATTATACATTCCAATCAAAGTGTAACTTAAAGTGGTATTAAACCCAAAACCAAAAATTGCATATATTGCAGCTTGCCAATCATTATATGTGATGGCTGCATTCGTTTTTATTTTTTGGCATTCTCCTCTATGTTTTCACCTGGCGATCTGGCTAATAACACACCTCCTGTATTAGAGTCCTTAAACTCTGGATAAGGGAGCAACAGACTCCTATGATAGCAGTCTGGGGGGAGGGTAATGTTAGATGAGATTAGCAGATTTAGATTCACTAAACAAATTGAAGCCAAACTCCAACTAACTCTTTTTAAACAGGTAGTAGCACAGTAGCAGCACAATAGTTTTGCTCCTTTTGGGATAAAGGTTTTAAATAAATGAATAAAAGCTGATCATTGTAAGCACCCCATGTCAGTAGTAAATTATTTGTTTTAACCCTCTACCTGCCACATACTGTATGCAGAACAGCTGGTTCTGTTGAAAAACAACAGACTTACTGACTGAATCAGAAGGTGAAAATAAAGGTTAGAATGCTTTAAAAAAACAAAACGAATGCAGCCACCACATCTAAGAATTGGTAAGTTGCAATATAATAAATGTTTGCTTTTGGGTTTAATACCATTTTAAGATAAGATAATATAAATACTTTATTTTCATTGCAATGCAAATTACAATGAAATTCTATAAAAGCTCCACACATATGTAAACATATAACATCCTCAGCATACACACACACATGTAAACAGTTTGCCCCCATATAAAAAAAACCTAAAAAAAGATCCCCCGCAACCACAGCAAAGCCAGGTCACCTGCAGTTAAATATTATTATTCAAAATTACCATTTAGGGCCTTGATAGCCCTTGGAAAGAAACTTTCCCTAAATCGGTTTGTTCTCAAATTCATATTTCTGAACCTCCTGCCAGATGGCAGGAGTTTTAACTGTATCTGAGCACCATAAACTGAAAATGCTATTACAATGTTTTTTTGGTTTTTTTTTAAATAAATTACATTGAAAAACACCCCCTTAGTATTTCTATCTGCAACCATCTTGAGTAAGGGCAGACGACTCAAGTGTTCAGGCATTTACTGCCTGCAATCAATCTGCACTTAGCTCAGGCATGAGGATAAAAATATGCCCAAAAAGACTCTGACCTGGGATTAGGCCAGAAACCAGGAAGTAACTGAAGAAATAAAAAAAAAATGTTTAAAACAAGTAAACATAATATATCTGCCTATCTATTTACTAATGCTAGTAGCATTAAAAATAGTTAATGCTTATGCTACTTTAAAAAAAAAAAAGTTAGTGCTGATTGAAAGAGTTTAGTTCCTCTTTAAGCTATGGTAGTGTTGTCCTTGTGTATTCTTCTCTTTTACAATTATTTTATCACAGTGTATTTGGTAGAGTAGGCAGAACATGAAACCAGGATGTGTGACAATGTGTTGCGTTACCTGAAAGTACAACTGCCTCAGACTCACTTGGAGAGCAATTTTTACTTGTAGACTAGTGAAAGCATTCCTGTGGACAAAGTGTTATTGACATTAGCTTGGGCCGATGATGGCTTTATTACTTGACTCATACAAAGGCTGGTGACTACTGAAGGACAAAGACAATTTTTTATTACTTCCCTTTTTCATCTTTCCTGTCAAGTTCAATTCTTTTGAATAGGTGTATTATAAACTGTACAGTGTATATAATACATGTTTACAAGGGGATCCTTCTTCTGGTATCATCAGCTGTACAATGCGTGTAAAGTTATTCATTATAATAAACATATTATAATAATAATATATAAACTTGGTATCCCAATAAATCAAATTTCATACTAGCATGCACTGTTGATAATTTAATAAAACTAGTTATAAAGAACTAAATTCCATAGGCAGCTTCATCATTTATATCTACTCCAGCAGTCCCTACACTAAATTATAGGCTTTGATAGCAAATGGTAGCTAGGCGTCTTGCGTAGTATACTGTTTAGAAAGCAGGGCCCTACCATTGCCCTTCTAAACACATATCAGTGCTTAACAAATTCCAGGGAAAGCATTTCTGAGTCTAAAGACTTGTACACATGGGGCGAATGTCGGACGGTATTGGCCTGGTTCAATAGAAACTGGCCGACACTCGGCCTATGTGTACGGCAGCCGGTCCGACAGAAGCCGGCTCCAACAGAAGCCGGGCTGAATGGGCATGACTGAAAAAAGCCTGCCAATCAGCTCCCGATCAGCACTCTCAGCCAATGGCAGGGGGACATCTCCCTGTCAGAACACAATAGCACAGCAGGGGAGATCGCTGTACTTACATCGGATAGTTAGTACAGTGGCTCCTCCAGAGTTGTCAGTTTTTTTTTCTTTGAAGCGGAGTTTCACCCATTTCTGTGTTTATTAACCACTTGCTTACTGGGCACCAGGGGCGTTTCTAGGTCTACAAAAGATCTGGGGCTAGAGCCCATAGCAGCGTAGTAAAGAAAGTCATACGCTTGGGCGAGCATACACATGCATATACAGTAATATATGTGTGTGTATATATATCCACAGAAAGCCCCCCCACTTACATCAGGGTCCCCAGAGAGCCCCCTTACATCAGGGTTCCCAGAGAGCCCCCCTTATATCAGGTTCCCCAGAGAGCATCCTCCTTACATCAGAGTCCTCAGAGAGCCTCCCCCTTTCATCAGGGTATCCAGAGGGCCCCCCTTACATTAAGGTCCCCAGAGAGCCTCTCCCTTGCATCAGGGTCCCCAGAGAGCCCCCCACTTACATAAGGGTCCCCAGAGAGCCTCCTCTCCCCTTGGGGACCCCTGCAGAGACTCGGGGCTATTGGCCCCAGATTCGGGGCTATAGCCCCAAAAGCCACCCCCTAGTGACGCCCCTGCTGGGCACTTAACCCCCCTCCTGCCCAGACCAAATTTCATCTTTCAGTGCTCTCACACTTAGAATGACAATTAGTCATGCAACACTGTACCCAAAATTTTTTGTCATTTTTTTCATACAAATAGTGCTTTCATTTGGTGGTATTTGATCACCTCTGGGTTTTTTTTTTGCGCTATAAATGAAAAAAGACTGAATATTTTGAAAAAAAAAAAAAACGCATTTTTCTTCGTTTCTGTGATAAAATTTTGCAAATTAGCAATTTTTCTTCATAAATGTTGGCCACAATTTATACTGCTACATATCTTTGGTAAAAATAACCCAAATTAGTGCATATTATGTGGTCTGTGTGAAAGTTATAGAGTCTACAAGCTATGGTGAAATCATAAAAAAATTGATCACATCTGATGTACTGGCAGCCTATCTCATTTCTTGAGACCCTAACAAGCCAGGAAAGTACAAATGCCCCCCAAATGACCGCTTTTTGGAAAGTAGACATTCCAAGGTATTTAGTAAGAGGCATGGTGAGTTATTTGAAGTTGTCATTTTTTCCCACAATTCTTTGCAAAATTAAGATTTTATTTATTTATTTTTTTTCACAGAATTGTCATTGTAATAGCTTATTTCTCTCACATGGAACGTGCATACCATAAATGACACCCCAAAACACATTCTGCTGCTCCTCCTGAGTATTACGATATGACATGTGTGGGACTTTTTCACTACTTGGCCACATACAGAGGCCCAACATGCAGGGAGCACCATCAGGTGTTCAAGGAGCATAAATTACACATCTAACTTGTTGACTACCTATTACACTTTTGAAGGCCCCGGAGCACCAGGACAATGGAAACGCCCACAAAATGACCCCATTTTGGAAAGCTCACACCCCAACGTATAATCTATGAGGCATAATGAGTCTTTTGAAAGGTTCATTTTTTTTCAAAAGTTTTTGGAAAATGTGGAAAAAAAATGAAAACACATTTTTTTTTTTACACAAAGTTGTTCGTTTATAAGATATTTCCAACACATAGCATTTACATAGCAAAAATAACACCCCAAAATACATTCTGCTACTCCTGAGTATAATAATACCACATATGTGAGACTTTTACACAGCCTGGCCACATACAGAGGCCCAACATTGAAGTAGCACCTTCAGGCGTTCCAGGAGCATAAATTACACATTTCTTTTCTCAACCACCTATTACAATTTGAAGGCCCTGGAGCACCAGGACAATGGAAACGCCCACAAAATGACCCCATTTTGGAAAGCTCACACCCCAACGTATAATCTATGAGGCATAATGAGTCTTTTGAAAGGTTCATTTTTTTTTCAGAAGTTTTTGGAAAATGTGGAAAAAAAATGAAAACACATTTTTTTTTACACAAAGTTGTTCGTTTATAAGATATTTCCAACACATAGCATTTACATAGCAAAAATTACACCCCAAAATACATTCTGCCACTCCTTCTGAGTATGGTGATACCAAATGTGTGAGACTTTTACACAGCCTAGCCACATACAGAGATCCAACATGCAAGGAAGACCGTCAGGTGTTCCAGGGACACATACAATACACATACCAAGAATTACACCCAAAAATACATTATGCTGAGCAAAGGGTAAACAAAAGATTACCTGTGGTTTTAGTAGCGCAGTTGTCCACAGGAGGATAGCACAGGTCCAGGCAGCAGGCAGGGACTTGGTTAGCACAGCGAACACAATTGTCCAGGCAGCAGGCAGGAATACTGTCCATATACAGTCCAGGGTCAGTGCAGGCAGAGATATTGTCAGCAGTGCCAAAAATATTGGTCCTGGTAGTAGGCAGGAACATGGTCCATGTGCTGTGGTCAGTGCGACAGACAGAGGCATGATGGCAGTAAATCCTTCAGCAGCAGGCAGAAGTAGGGCCTCGTTCACAGCCAGAATGGGGACAGGGGTAGAGGCTTCTCCCACCCAAATCTCTTTGAAGCCTCCGAGTCTCCAGACCCTAATCTAGGAATGAGAAAACAAAAAAAAAATAGTTTTCTTCATCCAGAAAAACTATGCTGGAGCCCCTCACATATGTGAGACCCCTGTGTTGAATCCCACTAGTTCAGTGGCAGGGTACAAGATCAGTCCAAGAGGCAGGCAAATAACATGGTCAAACGGTCCAAGGTCAGTTCCAGATCAGGCAGAGGTATGTACAGAATCGTTAAGCAGAAGCATGTTCAAATAACAGTCCAGGGTCAGCTCCAGATCAGGCAGAGGTATGTACAGAATCGGTAGGCAGAAACATGGTCGAATAACAGTCCAGGGTCAGTTCTAGATCAGGCAGAGGTATGTACAGAATCGGCAGGCAGAAGCGTGGTCGAATAACAAGCCAGGGTCAGTTACAAAGCAGGCAGTGGCATAAGGGGTGTGAGGATAAATGGCAGGAACTGAGGCTTATGTTTACCATACTTCACTAATAATTTACTGAAGTATGGTAACGGCGAAAACAGTCACCTATGCAGAGGCCTGGTTGGGAAGGACAATGGGGACAATAATAAAATGTGTCTCTTCTGACTCCTCTACTGGTACACACCCTACATCTTTTTTGACGTCTTTGGCCTGTTGGTTTGGGAGGGATTTTATCAGGAAAGTGGCGCTCGGAGAGTCGACTAAGAACATCTGATCGGATGTTTTCTGGTTGGCCATTCGGGAAAAATAAGGGCAGTGTAAATTTCCTCCTAGTAGCCAAGGAAGGGTTTGGGGTTTTGGGTGGAGTTGCGGTAAATGATATAGGAATTGTATATGGCCAATTGAAAAAAATAAATTGCTACTTTTTTATACCAATGGTATGTCCGTCTTGTGGCAAGGTATGGTTCAAGCATTTGGTCTTGAAGTTGACTCCCCCCACAAACGAATTGTATTCATGGATGCATGTTGGTTTTTGGATGGGGCCATTCCTTCTGGGGATTTTCACTTAGGTGTTATTGTGGATCAAAGACAAGATGCAGATATCCCTTCTGTCCCTCCACTTCACTGCCAGAATCTCCTTGTTTCGCAGACTTGCCGTCTCTCCTCTTCTCAACTTCATATTGACAAGTCTTTGAGGAGAGCCCTTCCGGTTCTTTCTTACAGTGCCACGTGCTGGCATCTTCTTCCAGTGAAGGTTGTGGAACAGGGACTTGTGTAGAAGTTGTCTACATACAAGTGGTATCCTTTGTCGAGTAGGGGGTATATGAGATCCCAACTTTACCGCTGGATCCCAAGTAGTCTGGGCAATTAGGGTGCTGCAGCTGGGTGTCCTTCCCTTCGTACACTATGAATGCATATGTGTACCCTGTGGCTAGGTCACATAATTTGTACACCTTCACCCCATAGCGGGCCCTTTTGCTGGTGATAAATTGCTTAATTTTTTAAGCCTGCCACTAAATTTAACAAGGGATTCATCCACACATGTGCTGGTCCAGGGTAAACAACTGGGGGGAATATTTCTGAAAAATAATTTAGTATTGGCCCAATTTTGTAAAGCCTGCCATAATTTGGGTCATTTCGGGGAGGGCACAGGTTATTGTCACTGAAATGTAGGAACCTCATGATCATCAGATATCTGGTTCTGGGCATTACCGTGGGGAAGATCGGCATGTGGTGGATGGGGTGGGTTGACCAATAAGAACACAATTCATTTTTTTTGGTGAGTCCCATACAAAATGTGAGGCCCAAAAAAACCTTCAACTCCTCCACTGTTAGGTCTCTCCACTCGTAGGGATGGGCATAATAGGATGTTGGATTATTCAAAATAAATTGCTGTGCATACAGGTTGCACTGGGCCACAATTGACGCTTACATGTCCTCCATAAAAATAAATTAAAAAAATTGATTGGGGAAAAATTCTCCGTATCCACCTGGACTCTTGGCTGGGCTGTGAAAGGGGGGACGTTGGCTTCTCCTGAATTAGGAGGAAGCCACAAAGGGTTCTGAAGGGTATAGGGAAGGCTGGCATGGGTCCTAACCCTTTGGAGCTGAGGTGACACCCCACTGGTACTTGGCCTTTCTTGCCGAGGTACTGCGGTGCTGGTGGATGGTACTGTGGTGCTGTTAGATGGCACTGTGGTGCTGGTGGATGGCACTGCAGTGCTGGTGGATGCCACTGCCTCCTCGCCAGAATGCCTTCGTTTGGCAGGCAGAATATCTTTCTCCTCTGAGTCTGTCGGTGTTCCACTACTGAGGACTGGCTCATAATTTACGTCAGACTCAGAATCCGAATTTGAAAGGGAATCCGAAAAAGAGAGCTCCTCGCTGCTCTCGTCGGCCGTGGCAAGTATTTGGTATCGCCAGAAAAGCATCTTTTGGACATGGTTGCTGGTGGTGATGAGACTGCACAGGTGTGTGCTAAGCCTGCACTGATGGGCACTGATGAGGCGGCGCTGAGGAGCACAGATGTGCACTGATTGATGGCACAGATGTGCACTGATGAGGCGGTACAGATGGGCACTGATCGCACAGATGTGTACTGATGAGGCAGCACAGATGTGCACTGATTCATTGCACAGATATGCACTAATGAGGCAGCACAGATGGGCACTGATGAGGCAGCACAGATGGGCACTGATTAGGCGGCACAGATGGCCACTGATGAGGCGGCACAGATGTGCACTGATTGATTGCACAGATGTGCACTAATAAGGCGGCACAGATATGCACTGATGAGGTGGCACAGATGGGCACTGATGAGGTGGCACAGATGTGCACTGATTGATTGCACAGATGTGCACTGTTGAGGTGGCACAGATGGGCACTGATGAGGCCGCACAGATGGGCACTGATTGATTACACAGATGTGCACTGATGAGGCGGCACAGATGGGCACAATGAGGTGGCACAGATGGGCACGCTGAGGTGGCACAGATGGGCACGCTGAGGTGGCACAGATGGGCACTGATGAGGCGGTACATATGGGCACTGATGAGGCGGCACAGATGGGCACTGATTGATTGTACAGATGTGCACTGATGAGGCGGCACAGATGGGCACTGATTGGCACAGATGGGCACTGATTGGCACAGATGAGCACTGATGATGTGGAACAGATGGGCATTGATGATGTGGCACAGATGGGCACTGATGAGGTGGCACAGATGGGCACTGATGAGGCAGCACAGATGGGCACTGATTGATTGCACAGATGTGCACTGATGAGGCGGCACAGATGGGCACTGATTGGCACAGATGGGCACTGAGGTGGTACAGATGGGCACTGATGAGGTAGCACAGATGGGCACTGATTGCAAAGATGTCCACTGATTACACAGATGTGCACTGAGGCGGCACAGATGGGCACAGATGGACACTGATGGCACAGATGGGCACAGATGGGCACTAGCTATAGATGATGATTGACACCGTGGTACTGACTGGGCACTGAGTGGGCACTGTTTGGGCACACTGTGTTTTTTTTTTTACTGTCAAATGACCGGGAATCACTCACGATTCTGCACAGAAGCTCTCCCTCCTCACACTCGGTCTCTGTGTGAGGAGGGAGAGCCGGTAATGAGAGATGAACTCATATGTTTACATTTGAGATCATCTATCATTGGCCACGCCAATTGCGCTGTAATTGGCCATTTACAGCGATCTGTGATTGGCTGTGTCCAAGGGACACGGCAACACAGATTTTCACCTATGTGCGCTCATGCGAGCACACGGGGAGCGAGGAAATGGGAGGACATCAATAGACGTAGTCTCAGCAATGTAGATCTGCGCTGTATCCGTCATTCGGCTATAGCGCAGATCTGAAGCAGTTAAAAGTCGGCAGCCACAAAAAGTGTAGCTGCTGACTTTTAATAAACACACACTCACCTGTCCCACGATCCAGCGATGTGGCCGCCCCAAAGCCTCGCTTCTCTCCTTCTCCTCTCTGTGGCGCCGGCATTGCAAGTGTGGGCACCCGGCTGTGACAGCTTGCGATTTCACAGCCGGGTGTGCACTGCACATACGCGAGTCAGGCTGTGCGTCCTGAATGGCCGGGCAATCTTCTGGGACCTGTGACATGTCCCAGAAGATTGCAGGGAGGGAGAAGGGAGAGGAGAACTTCCGCTCTGCGCCACGGCGCCATGAGCAGAAATGGAAGCTGGGTACCTGTCAAACCTAGGTACCCGTCCCCCCCCAAAAAAATTACATGCCAAATGTGGCCTGTCAGGGGTCAGGAGTCGTTAAAGCGGAACTTCCACTTTTGGAAAAAAACTAATAGTGTGTACTAGGCTTTTAGACCAAAAATGAGCCTTATTTTCTGATGAAATGGGAGAAGGTCCTTTATACCTAAGAGTGTATGTAAACTCTGACATTAAATTTGTCTTATTTGCACATTTTTGGTCTGTTAATTAGACCACTGAAAGTGTTTATTTATATGTGTTCAGTGCACAAAAGGTAGCAGTTCATCACAACTCTGCCCCAAGCTACATCACTAATCTTGTCTCCAAATATCACCCAAATCGACCTCTCCGCTCTTCTCAAGACCTCCTGCTTTCAAGCTCTCTCATCTCCTCCTCCCATGCTCGTCTCCAGGATTTCTCCAGAGCCTCTCCCATCCTCTGGAATTCGCTACCTCCATCTATCCGGCTATCCCCTACTCTTGCTACCTTCAGGCAATCCCTGAAAAACTCATCTCTTCAGGAAAGCCTATCACGTCTCCAACTAATCTCCTACCACTTCCACCAGCTCATTCCCCACAGTTACAACCTTTTGTACCACCTGCCCCACCCTATTAGATTGTAAGCTCTTCTGAGCAGGGCCCTCTTAATCCTATTGTATTGTATTGTATTGTATTATAACTGTATTGTCTCCCTTTTATATTGTAAAGCGCTGCGTAAACTGTTGGCGCTATATAAATCCTGAATAATAATAATAATAATCCAGCCATAAATCTAGTGAACTGATAAAACAATGCTCAGTGGGATTGTCACCCTAGAACAAGAAGTGCATTAATGGTAGAATTACCAGGTTAAGATAAATAAAAAGCAAATGCATCTACTCAGTAGAGGACAGGTAGGCTGCAAAACTTTACATTTCTTTATTCTTGGGTTAAGTTTCCCATTTGTGGTGGGAATTCCCTATGTATCATAAAATTCTGGTTGAAAATAGGGTATAGAGGGGGGATCAAGTCCAAAAATCCACATCTAGAGGTCCCAGATGTTCTGCTAACTATACTTTTTTTTTATGCAACCCCCATTGTTCATTGAGAAGTATAAATTACCTTGATTCATTAACTTTTCAATGTGGTCATGAGCCTTATGCCCTGCTTCTGGAGAACTGCCCAAATATTCTCTATGAAAAAGTGGTTTAAAATAGTAAATGAGATCATGAAGAATGACCAATGAACGTATTAACTAAAGGAACAATATGATTCCTTCTATACTATTTGGGCTAGGACTAGAGTAGAGCCAGTAAAGTCTGAGCCCTAACAAAGAGGGATAAATTACGTTGGTCATCATTCAACCTGGAAAAGGAATGGTGCTGGATCTCATAATTACATGGTTAGTCAGGTTGAAAAAAGACCATCAAGTTCAAACAAAAATAAATAAAAATACAATCCCATATACACAAACCTACACCCACAGTTGATCCAGAGGAAGGCAAAAAAAAACCCAGCAAAGCATGCTCCAATTTGCTACAGCAGGGAAAAAAATTCCTTTCTGATCCCTCTCGAGATAATCAGATTTTCCCTGGATCAACTTTAACTATAAATGTTAGTACCCAGTTATATTATGTACATTTAGGAAAGAATCCATGCCTTTTTTAAAGCAATCGACTGAGCTTGCCAGAACCACCTCTGGAGGGTGTCTATTTCACATTTTCACAGCTCTTACTGTGAAGAAACCTTTCTGTATTTGAAGATGAAATCTTTTTTCCTCTAGACGTAAAGAGTACCCCCAGTCCTCTGTGATGACCTTACAGTGAAAAGCTTGGCATTGCATGCTATTATTGAGCTTATGATCTACCAAAACCCCCAGATCCTTCTCCACCATTGATTAGCCCCCAAGTGCATAACTTTACATTTATCAACATTAAACCTCATTTGCCACTTAGTTACCCTTTGCCACTTAGTTACCCAATTAGACAGTGCATTGAGTAAATTGGAGACATCCTGACATTATTTCACTGCATAGCTTTGTGTCATCTGCAAAGACAGAAATGTTACTTTTAATCCCAGACCCAATATAATTTATAAAGGTATTAAAAAGTAAGGGTCCCAGCACTGAACCTTGGGGTACACCATTGATAACCTTACACCATTCAGAGTACGAGTCATTAACCACTACTCTCTGAATTCTGTCTTTTAGCCAGTTTTCTATCCATTTACAAATTGATCTTCCCAAGCCTGTTGACTTTACCTTACACATGAACCGTGTGTGGGAACTGTGTCAAATGCTTTTGCAAAGTCCAGGTATACCACATCCACAGCCAACCCTCTGTCCAAGGTTTTACTTACCTCCTCATAAAAAGAAATCAGGTTTGTTTGACAACTTCTGTTTTTCATGAATCCATGCTGTCTGTTGCTTAAAATATTTTTTTCCAGCAAGAACTCGTCAATGTGATCTTTTATTAAACTCTCCAGTATCTTCCAGACTATAGAAATTAAACTAACATAATTACTTGGTAAAGACTTTGATCCCTTTTTAAATATGGGCACCACATTGGCCCTGTGCCAATCCAGTGGTATCATTCCAGTTATTAACGAGTCCCTAAAAATTTGAAACCATGGCCTTGACATGACAGAGCTCATTTTATTTTAGGATCCGTGGGTGGATGCCATCAGGTCCAGGTGCTTTATCCACCTTTATTCTGTATTGTTATTTAAATATTTCTGGACCTTATCCCTTTTGAGCCATTGTGGATCATTTGTGTCAATGCCACCCCCATTATGGACATGAGCTCTCCCATGCTCCTTTGTATACACAGAGCTGAAGAAAGTATTTAATAAATTTGCCTTCTCTTTGTCCCAAATCACCCACTCTAGATTATTTTGTAAAGAGTCTACATGCTCAGACCGGACCTTTTTACTATTAATGTATTTGAAAAATATTTTAGGGTTTGTCCTACTATCTTTTGCAATCTGTCGTTCGTTTTTGCGAATTTTTGCGTCCTTGATTTACCTTTTACATATTCTGTTATATTCTTTGTAACATTTAAACGATGATAGCATCCCTTCATTTTTATATTTTTTAAAAGCGCTTTTTTTTATTATTTATAGCCATTTTAACTTTGGCCGTGAGCCACGTAGGTTTTATTTTTAGCCTTTTAAACTTATTGCCCATGGGAATATACTTTGCAGTAAGTTTACATACAGTCACTTTGAAGAATTCCCATTTCTGTTCTGTGTCCATTTATGCAAATATTCCCTCCCAGTCTAAGTCCTGGAGAGCAGCCTTCATCCTTGGAAAATTTGCTCTCTTAAAGTTAAGTGTTTTTATCTTACCCGTACATGTTTGTTGCTCACAGCTAACATTAAATTAAATCATGTTATGGTCACTGCTACCCAGATGCTCTTTTATATGAATATTGGTAATAAGCTCTGCATGGTTTGAGATTACCAGGTCCAGCAGAGCGTCATTCCTAGTAGGGACCTCAATAAAATGGACCATAAAGTTGTCTTGTAAGGCCTCATGTACACTGCAGCTGCTAAACGGACCTTTAGGATCAGTTTGGCATTTTTTTTCAACTGCTCCTGCTCTTCTTTATGTTATCTTATCAGTACATGTACACGTGGTCATTTACAGTCGTTTCTGGGCAGTTGAGTTTAGAGGCTTTTTTTGGAACGCAAAAAAATGGGTTCAGAAGCTGAGTTTAGAGGCATTTCAGGTATCAAATGCTTCTAAACACAGCTAAAAGTGGTAACTCGCATTTAGCCGCGTTTCGTTTACAGGTGTTTTTCATTTTTGGCTATTTTGAAAAAAATTAAAATAATTTTTGCCCTTTAACTGTCCCAGCAGTGCCATTACTCCAGTCAATTTCCGGGTAGTTAAAATTCCCCATTATTATCACTGTCCCAGCCCTTGCAGCCCTTACCATCTGGGCAAGGAGCTGAATCTCTACCTCCTCACTAACACTAAGAGGTCTATAACAAACTCCAGTGACAACCTTTGGAGTACGCACACCCATGTACAGTTCCACTCATAATGCTTCAGACTCAGCACACTCTCCCTCAACTAGGTCCTCTTTAACACTCGCTTTGAGATCACTTATCACATAGAGACAGACACCACCACCCCTCCGTTTTACCCGGTCTTTCCGTAAGAGAGCATTGCCAGGAATATTAATAGCCCAGTCATGAGAAGAATTAAGCCAAGATTCAGCAATACCAATTAGATCATAGTTCTCCATAGTTCACCAGAGCTTCCAACTCACCTATTTTGCTTGGCAGACTTCTAGCATTGGTGAACACTTTAATTCATTGTCACATTTGTATGTTGCATATTTTTCATTTTAGTACAAATAGTACCATTTCCAATGGTTGATTGTAACATAGGAACCTTCATATCATCTGCCATAGCCCTCCCCCATCTATCCCCATTCCACCCACCAATAGGGGCTGACCCCTGTCTGACCTGTCTGCCCCATTATAATCTAATTCACCCCCCTCCACACTCCTAGTTTAAATACTCCTCCAGCCTTCCCATAAACCTCTCCCGGTGCTCTAAAAACCCAAATCCCTCCTCCTTACACCAGGTCTTTAGCCATGCATTCAGCTCTCTAATCACCCCCTGCCTTTCCTGTGTTGCACATGGCACAGGCAATATTTCAGAGAATATCACCTTGGAGATCCTTCTCTTCAACTTGCAGCTTAGTTCTTTAAATTGGTTCTTAAGGAGCCTCTACCTTCCATATATTTTTTCATTGGTTCCAACGTGGACCAAGACAGCTGGGTCAAGCCCAGTCCCTCCCTGTAATTCATCATCCCAGTTCACCACATGCCGAATCCTGGCACCAGGGAGATAGCAAACCATTCGGTTGAGGTGATCCTGGTGACAAATTATTCTATCAGTCTTTCTGTTTATAGAATCCCCCATTACCACCAACTGTCTAGGCCTACCTGTACTCCCTTCACCACCCCTACTAGATGGGCTGCTCTCCCGGCTGTTAGGGGAGCAGTGACATCTAGGACTGCCACCTCTGAGCTTGATACCCCCACATCTTCACCCAACTTGGCAAATCTGTTAGGGTGCTCAAACCCAGGGCTGGCCTTCCTTTTCTGTGAGCCCTTACCACTCCCTCTAATGCCCCGTACACACGGTCGGATTTTCCGATGGACAATGTCCGATCGGAGCGTGTTGTCGGAAATTCCGACCGTGTGTGGGCGCCATCGGACATTTTCCATCGGATTTTCCGACACACAAAGTTGGACAGCAGGAGATAAAATTTTCCGACAACAAAATCCGATCGCGTCAATTCCGACCGTGTGTGGCCTGTTCCGACGCACAAAGTGCCACGCATGCTCAGAAGAAATTCCGACACGGGACAGCTCGTTCTGGTAAACGTAGCGTTCGGAATGGATACAGCACTTTCGTCACGCTGCAATGTTCAAAATGGTTTAATACAGCGCACTCTCTTCTTCTTTATAATGCGACAAGAATTAAGTAGTTTTGCTGCTCGTATTCACACACACTTCTCACAAACTTATTTCGTTACTATTTATCGGGATTCCCTCAATATATTTTGATTTCTCACATCTGACAACAAAATTTTTTTTTTTTTGGACTTTAATGTAGATTCTTTTTTTGTGTTTCTCTTTTTTAATTTTTTATTTTTTGGTGATTTTGATTTGTATTCCCGAAAATGTTTGTGTGTGTTTTTGGTGACAAGTTCCCACAACACCACTAATATGTTGTTCTATTTAATCTGTAGGAGATTGTTTGGTGTTGTTGTCCCTTGTTAATTTCACATTGTACTTTAGAAATGTACCTGAATCGTCACCAACAAACTGTCCTTTTTGGATAAAAACACACACAGGAGAGTAGAATTTACCCAAAAAAATTTTAGTAAGGGCTCACAACTAAACAAAGAGGGAGGCAACGCTGGAGAAACTGCAGAAGTGGGTGAAGCCTGGGACCCCCAGGGCAGACATCAATTCTTTAAAAGCAAAATTGGTGGCCTGAGGAGTCCATATCATAAGGGAGGGCAGTCTGGTCCAGAAGTCCCAGAGATCCGGAAAGCAGCAGATGACATCTGTGTCCCCAGGCTGTGGTCATATGAGAGACTGCATCTTCTGTCAGACCAGACTGAACCCAGGGTCATCACTCTTTGGTCTTCCTTCCACGCTTCCTTACAGGCTTTGGCTGCGGTGGTGGAGTTGTGGCAGCAGGAGGAGGAGGAGGAGGATCGTCCCTCTCAATGACATCCGTCTTGTGTGTCAGTTCCCCACTCTCCCCCTTACGAAGGACTTTATAAATCAGGTCCTCAGAGATCTTGCGTTGACCCTCCTGCATGCCCTGCAATTTTGTGGCAGCCATGCAGGCAAAGGCCTCTTCAGGACTGGGGAAGGCTCTGAGGGACGCAGAAGCCTCCTGGATCAGCCTGTACGCTGAATCCTGCACGGGACTCGGAGTGGCCTTCCTGGCTCGTTTATATGGCAGGCGGAGGGGAGGGACCTGAGACTCAGTCAGGCTGCGACTTGTCCCAGGCTTCTCTTGGCTGCCACTAATCCCTGCCTCCTCCTGGCTGACACTAATAATCCCCGCCTCCTCCTGACTGCTACATTCCACAACCTCCTCCTGGCTGAGGTCTTCCTGTGTATGAAAAAGGGACATAGTTTTAGTTTTTTATTCATCAATCACACACAATTTTCACCTCCTGACTGCTGCAAATTGAATGTTAACAAATATAACAGACTATCCTTCTGAGCCCAGCAGTTTTCATTCTTTTCCCAATTTTGGGTGCCCACTACTGTCTATTGATATGTAAAACACTTTCAATCAGCAATTAGTGATCAATAATAACATCTAGTAAACATAATTTCTTTATTGCCCAGAAATCTGTTGAAGAATGCTATACCTGACTCCAGCTGGGCTCCTCCACTTCTTCCTGGCTGGAAGGCCCAGGTTGGACATCGGAAGCCTCAGCTGGGGTGGAAGGAAGCGTGGAAGGAAGAGTAGAGAGGGATTCCCTGACTTCAGTGTGGTCTGACAGAAATCGCAGTCTCTCATAGTACCACAGCCTGGGGACATAAACGTCATCTGCTGCAGCTCCGGACCTCTGGGAATCTGTGACCTTCTTGCGCTCCCTAAGATATGTGCTCCTCAGGCCACCAATTTTAGCTTTCAAATAAGGGATGGTTGCTTGGGGACCACCGGCTTCACCAACTCCAGCAGTTTCTCCAGCGCTGCCTGCCTCTTCTGTTTGTGATTATAGTGGGGGTGTCTCACTTGCCACAGACAGGGCAGCTCCCTGTACTTGTCTATGAACAGGGGCAGGAAATTGTGGTCGTTGAACCCATCCATTTTCTCTGTAAGACACAACACAAGACAAAGCCTAATGTCAGGCCAAACTCCCCTAATCTTGTTACAATATAGGCTTCCATTTCGAAGCAGTATAGGCCCAAGTTTAGATCCTACCTTCGTTAGCATGATCGGCGTCTCCGATGCGGATAGACAGCAGGATCGTGCTAATTGTAGCAACGAGGAGGAGGAGGAGGAAAGGCTGGAGCCTGAAACGTCCCGATCCAGAAGGAGATTAAAGGACTCAAATATGTCCTTTGGGGAGATGTTGGAGATGGTGGACATCCTGAAGAAGGCCGACTATGATGGAAAGTATGGGCCTTACCCCAACCCCAATGTCAGAAAGGCCAAGATCATGGCGAAAGTGGTCAGGAGTCTGCACTGGAAATTCGGGGTACGACGATCGAAAGATCAGCTCAGGAAGCGGTGGTCGGACCTGAAATTACGAGAACACGAGCAGTACAGAAAGATCCGGAGATTGCTGCAAAAAAGTAAGTAGTTGTGCTGTGTTCCTATTCTTTATGTTTATTATGTTCGTGCTGCTCCATGTGCTTTTAGGAACTGTTGTACAGTTTAAAATGGCAACTTTCATGTTCATGGGCACATTATTCGTTCGGATCACACATTTTTATTTCGGACGATAAAATACCATTGTTTAGGCCATATGCATTTGGCCACCATTTTGACGCCCTATACTTGTCTTCAAAGAATTGGGTTGTGTAGATGGCTTTGTTACTAGAATGAAATGCAAACTAGATTGTGTGTAAGGAGAGGACACTCAGCAGCTGTTTTCACATCTGGACACTGGAGCACTAGTGTGGGACACAAGAACACCATTTTTATTAGGGGGGCCACACAGGTGCTCCAGTGTATACTATAGGGGGGGCTACATCTGTGAAGCTTTTACCAAACAGGTAAAGTATTGCAGCTTGACAAAGGGCACTAAAAAAGCTACATCTTGGAACTCTGCTAAAATAGACAATTGTACCCCACTTCCAAGCAATGTTTCATCTTTATAGTTCTGACATTAAATATCTGTGTGCTAATTATACCATTTTTGTTTTACATAGGGGAGAAAAGACTCGGAGGACACCCCTCATCCGAGGAGACCAGAGCCCCCCCCCCCCTGGAAGAAGGGGAAGTCCACCCAACACAAGCTGAGCAGGAGGAAGAAGACGTGGTGGAAGTAGTCACCACAACAGGTGAGTGTCTGTGACCACAGGCTCAGATAAGAGATGGATTGCGGCATTTTTTTGAAACCTAATTTATTTTGGGGTTCCTCTCTTTTTAGGTGATCGTGAGGTTGTGGATCCAGATCCTTTCACATCCGAAAGTGCTCAGATCGTGATCGGGGAGATCATGGGGTGTAATTTACAATTGGAAAACATCAAGCAAAACATCAATGATGTTATTCCAAAATATAAAAACATCATTGATGTTTTGGGGCGAGTTTAAAACCCCTCCAAATCACTTTCTTCTTTTGTGTGCTACAATGTGCTAAATGTTTTTGTGATTTTTCCCAAAGCCAAATTTGGAGGATGCACACAGTGTGTCAACATGTGCTATCTGCCATCACGGGAGATCAATGGACGCGTTTTGGGGGTGCAACCCCTTCCTCAATAATAAAGTAGCGGTGAGGAAGGGCTTTCTCCCCCAAAACACGTCCCTTAATCCCCCCTGATGGCAGATAGCACATGTTGACATTGGGAAATTTGTGTGCATCTTCCAAATTTGGCTTTTCCAGGGGTGATTTCCCCCTATCTGAATGCAATATCAAACACAGTTCCTAAATACTCATGTCTGATATTGCCTTCAAGTTCTACCAAATGTGAACTTTGTAAGATCAAAAGATTTGTGTCTTTCTTGTGGGTTTTACACAGGCCTGTTTTCTATAAAATGGACATTTTGATTTTGGATAATGACACCACAAAAATTGTTATACAACAAACATGTCGGTTTGTCAGAAAAACCTTTGGTAAATGCACATGTGATTGTGCAGGTATTAAAAAGATTGTTCATCAAGAATGTGTGGATTATTGTCTCACGCTACAACACTTTTGGGGTGATGTAATTGTTGTTTTATGAGAAAATGGGGGTTATTTCCTAAGGGGAAATCCACTTTGCACTACAAGTGCAGTTTCAGTGCAGTTGCAAGTGCACTTGTAGTGAAAAGTGTCTTTGCATTTAGTAAATAACAGCCAACAGTGCTTTGTATAAGGTTACACAATCACGACATTTTCTGCACTCCACACATTTCTGTCAGGGTCAGCTAAAACAAACACAAGCAGTAAATGTCCACAAAGAAGAGCCTGGGGGGAGATGCCTGTCGAGAACTTGAGGTCCTGCAGGCTTCTCCCTGTGGCCAAATACCGCAAGGTAGCGACCAACCTCTGCTCCGTAGTGATGGCTTACCTCATGCAGGTATCCTGCCTGCTAATATAAGGGGTCAGCAAAGCCAACAAACGGTGAAACACGGGGTCCGTCATCCTGAGAAAGTTCCTGAAATCATCAGGATTATTCTCACGGATCTCACGGAGCAAAGGCATATGAGAGAACTGGTCACGCTGGAGCAACCAATTCTTGGTCCATGAACTCCTCCCCACCCTGTTCATGGACTGGACTTGTGTCAAGGTCAGGACCCCAACACCAAGCCCCCGCACAGCACGAACTGTACGAGGAGTACGCATACGAAACATGGCTAGAAAACGGTCGGCTGCTCAGAACGAAGTAACAGAACGCACTGAAGAACAGCAAGGCCTGTGAAGAGCGACCTGAAAAACAGTAACAAGCAGGCAAGATCACACAGAAAACTCTGATACGAACTGACTGCACGCACTGAAGAGCAGATACAAACCCACAAGCACAAACTGAACAGCAGAAAACGATCTGAAAGCCACGAGTCTGAAAAAGCGCGAATCGTCTCTCACCAAACTTTTACTAACACGAGATTAGCAAAAGGAGCCCAAAGGGTGCCGCGCTTGTTTCTGAACCGGCCTTTTCTAGTCTCGTCGTACGTGGTGTACGTGACCGCGTGGTTGTCGATCGGAAATTCCGACAACTTTGTGCGACCGTGTGTAAGCAAAACAAGTTTGAGCCAACATCCGTCGGAAAAAATCCTGGGAAAGTCCGACCGTGTGTTACGGGGCATAACAGTACTAACCCATCTTCCTACCTGATAATCCTGACTTACCCCTCCACCCCACCCCTACATTAACCCCACTAACCACTTGCTCAGTGAACAGAGGACTGCTTTCAAGGTTGTTAGTTCTGCCCAGTGTTGCAATTTGCTCCTCCAGATCTCTAATGCAAGCTTCCAGAAGAGCAACCTGCTCACAACTGTCACAGCGTTATCCATCCTGGAGCTATTGCGCCATTGTTGTATACATGTGACACACTGTGCACTGCACAAAACCTTCAATCTTGTTAACCCCCATTTTCCTGTTACAATAATAATATTACAAACAGGAATAACCTCCTGATTTCAACTTTTTTTTTTTACCCACCATCTAATCCAGTTCCACTTGGTCAGAGTTCCAGCAAGCAAAAAGGTGGCAAGCTCAAAGATGAGTAGGCTCAAAATGAGTTCTACAGAAAGTTATATAGGGCCTGAAGCACCTGTGAAAAATTAACCACTCCCCTTAATTAGTAGTCTGAAGGAAAGAAAGAAAAACATAGGCTGTTTAAAAAGTGACAGAAAAGGTATTAAGAAAGCTGCAAGGAAAGACCCAAAAAAGAACCTAAAAATGCAAACACAGCAATCAAAAACTGTTTTTCACTCTCCACTCGAAGTTCCCACTCTTCAGCTTCCAACCAGCAAATCTGGCAAATCTCAGAACGGTAAGAATGTGAGAAAAGCGCCAGAGATAAAGTAAGTATTGCAGTAAGAGTTTATTTTTATTTTTTTATACTGCAGGGCAATAGATTAAAAACAGTGGAGTTTAGCTTCAAATTATAAAGATTATTCCATAAAATGTAATAATAGTATTAGTGCTGCTCTAAGTTTACCACTGAGTGTTGTTTATTATTTCCTAATTATCCATACATGCCAGCTTTCTCACATGACTATTCTGGACCATTGGCCAGTATGCAGTATTCAATTTGTATATTTGAACACACTATGAAGTTTGTTAAGCCCCGTACACACGGGCAGAACATTTGGTGGTATAAGCCAGTTCAAAAGAAACAGACCGACATTCAGCCCATGTGTATGGCAGCCGGTCTGACAGAAGCTGGCCGAATGTCCCAAAGGGGCATGACCGAAAAAGGCCTGCTGATCGGCATCCCATCAGCTCTTTCAGTCAATGGCTAAACACAATAGTTCAGCGGGGGAGATCGCTGTACTAACATTGAATGTTAGTATAGGGGTTCCTCTGGTGTGTACCAGACTTTAGGGTGAGATTTAGCAATACTAATGGCTAATAGTACTGGTGTTATTTACTTCAAGATTACTGAGAACATTGTCCTGTGTTCAAAGTTACCAGTGTAGCACTACCCCCCCCCGCAGGAGCTGCTTGGCTTGATGGGACAAACAAATGGCAACTCCCCAAATCTAAAACTTGCCTTAGCAGAAAAAAGAACATAGAAGGTCGAAGCATGTCAAAAAACAAGAATCAAAAATTTGCAGCTCACTTTTCAGCCAGTCTGCAACAAACCAAATTAAGCTCATGTTCAAACCAAGGGGTTTAGTTTGCACACATTTGCAAATACATGCATAGATATATAAACAAAAAGGAGATGCGCAAACTATATGAATACAAAATTGAGAAAGTGATCAAAAAATCAAAATCAAATGTATCACTAAAACATCAATAAGTGATAATAAATCAACTTCAACGTGAATAAATTGTGATTACTTGCATAAATAAAATGAAAATGTTTTTCACACCACAATCAAAGTGCAAGAGGACCAAAGGGCCAAAATTGTAAAGATAAGGGAACCCATAATTTAGGGCAGTACCCAGACCCCCCGTTGCTGCTGCCATAGTATGCCGAATGATTATCTCCGCTTGAAGTCTGTATGTGGGAGAGTTGCTGAGCGATCATCTGGAGCAGATTGGCTGAAAATCACCCAAGTGTATGATTGATATCGGGCGATTTTGACTCTTATAATTTAGGGTCCATCAGATTCGGTAAGAGGCCATCTGGCTCCGTTTATATATGTCCCCTCTCCAGGTATGAAGCATTTGATCAAGTTTCACTAAGTGTGGAAAGCGGCATCATTAGTCTTCTGTTGGATGTTTCACCTGTTACTTTGTTTCAGTTTGGACATTTTTTGACACAATAATCCAAATAATGTTTGTGTGAACACGTTATTTATGCAAGTAATCACAATTTATTCACAATCCTGTGAGATTTCATGTCAAAGTTGATTTATTATCACTTATTGATGTATTAGTGATACATTTAATTTTTATATTTTGATCACATTCTCAATTTTGTATTCATATAGCTTGCGCTTCTCCTTTTTGTTTATATATCTATGTGGGAATTAAGTATTTAATTTTATCAGGAGATAGCAGCATTCACATAGGTTTTCCAGTTTTTTTTTTGTCATTTTTTCACTTTTTATTTCAGGTATGTTTATGAGTGTTTGGGTGAGCGCAGATTAATTTCTATACACAAATACATGCATAAGCTGCAGCGGCCACGTCACGGCTAGGGATGAGCCGAACACCCCCCTGTTCGGTTCGCACCAGAACATGCGAACAGGCAAAAAATGTGTTTGAACACGCAAACACCGTTAAAGTCTATGGGACACGAACATGAATAATCAAAAGTGCTAATTTTAAAGGCTTATATGCAAGTTATTGTCATAAAAAGTGTTTGGGGACCTGGGTCCTGCCCCAGGGCACATGGATCAATGCAAAAAAAGTTTTAAAAACGACCGTTTTTTCGGGAGCAGTGATTTTAATAATGCTTAAAGTGAAACAATAGAAGTGTAATATTCCTTTAAGTTTCGTACCTGGGGGGTGTCTATAGTATGCCTGTAAAGGGGTGCATGTTTCCCGTGTTTAGAACAGTCTGACAGCAAAATGACATTTCAAAGGAAAAAAAGTAATTTAAAACTACTCGCGGCTATTAATGAATTGCCAGTCCGATAATACACATAAATGTTCATTGATAAAAAAGGCATGGGCGTTCCCCACAGGGGAACCAGAACAAAAATTAAAAAAAAAAATGACGTGGGGGGTCCCCCTAAATTCCATACCAGACCTGGATATTAAGGGGAACCCCGGCCAAATTTTTTTTAAAAAAATGGCGTGGGGTCCCCCTCAAAATCTATACCAGACCCTTCAGGTCTGGTATGGATTTTAAGGGGAACCCCGTGCCAAAATAAAAAAAAATGGCGTGGGGTCCCCCCAAAAATCCATACCAGAACCTTATCCGAGCACGCAACCTGGCAGGTCGCAGGAAAAGAGGGGGGGACGAGAGCGCACCCCCCCTCCTGAACCATACCAGGCCACATACCCTCAACATTGGGAGGGTGCTTTGGGGTAGCCCCCCAAAACACCTTGTCCCCATCCCTAGTCACGGCACCTGTACTGCAGTCCTAACTTTATCATTTGAGAGTCTCCAGTTGGAGCACATATATAATAATGGATTGATTAGGGGCAAGTATGCCTGGAGGGAGCCCACCTCTCCTTATAGGTACAGGGATAGCACAATGGCAGTGAAGGTATCCAGTGTGTCCCCTCACCAATTACCAACAGTACAAACAAATGCCAACCACCCCAACCTATAACTGGTCTTTGCAGCAAGGAGCTTGGCTGTTGTTCTTTGACATGCATCACCCTTCCATTTGCTCGTTTGAGGTAAAGGCCAGTTATTGGTTGTGGTGGTCTGTATGTTTTCTCTCCCTGTGCAGCAGTACCCCAGATCCCCCATAATTTGCCCAGAAAAACTTCTATCCTCTCCTCCCCATGTGCAGGGAATCCTGGGTATTAAAATGCACAGCCCATAGCCTTCATTGCACAGTGCCCCTTTTGGGACTACATATCCCATGATTCTTGGCAGCTGCAGAAAAAGTCCTCTCTGCCACTGTTGATTGGCTCAAGCCACTGCTGCCAGAAAGGAGAGGGCAGGAACAAGGGGGACTTAACACAGCCTGCTCTGATCCTCACACAACAGGGAAGCTCAGGGTGAGCTGCAGCTGCTGCAGCACAGTGAGGATGGGGATTGGTAAGTGAAGGGAGAGAGGCACATGCAGCCAGCAGCACACCCGACTAGACTAGTTGTAACACAGAATCAGTTCTTTTGATTAATCAGGGGACTGCAACCCAATATCTCATTATAATTTAAGATGTGAAAGGACCAACAAAGTAGTGTCAAACCATCTATCTCAGACCTTTTCTACCACTGTTCTTCTTATTACACTATAAGGAGATTGTTACTGAATAGCTAATCAGTCAGGATGGAAAAGTGAACAGGTAACTTACCAGAATAAAAGATATGCTTATTTTTATACCCAGGTGTGTGTGGGCAGGATAGTTTCAATACAATGGATTTGGTCCAATATACAACAAAGCATTCTCCTGGCCACAATTCTGAAACATTGTTGTGTCAGCTTAAACTTGCAGGCTGTTCTTGGACAGCCTGTATGTAGTCTGTAAGACACACCACACTCCTCATCCCAAAAAAGATTTATACTATACACTCTGTGGGGAAAGGGGAGTGGACAGTGCTTAACCCCTTGCTTACTGCTCTACAAATCTAACACTACCACCACCGTATCTTATAAAAGGAGCCTAGGTGCCACATTGTAAAGCAACTTTACATAATTACATTACATGCTGTTGTTCTTCCAACAGCCCTGAACCCAAAGAGGCTGTTTATCACACTATATAATGTTTTGTGTTGTATGCACTATATACACTTTGCTGTACATTTCAAACCCCTGACCACTGCACTTTTTAAACTGTTCTTTATATGCCATACGCCTGTCCACTGCACTCTTTATGCTTTATTTTGCATTACATACTTCTGATGTAAGTGTTTATTGCCTCAACAGTTGCTGGCTGCTAAGTATTCACTGGCTTTTTTATAAACCTCTTTTATAAGGTAGGCTGAAAAACATTCATACTAGAAGAGTTTCAGTTTTTTAAAAATGATTGTGCAGAGTTTTGTGCGTGCTAAATGTGGAACGGTAATTAAATGATATTGTGTGGGTACAAGGTTTATGGCATATGTGTGCCGTGCATACAGCAACTAGACTCAGTTTTTATTTAACTACTTCTGGACCGCCCACAGCACATATACTACGGCAGGGAAGCCCGGCTATGTGAAACAACGTACCTGTATGTTGTTCGTGCTTCTTGGTCTGGGGCACGCCCTGCCGGCGACCTACTGTGATTGGCCAACTGCAATAGTTCGGAGGAATGACAGAACGGCGGTCTGCCTATGTAAACAAGGCAGACATTCATTCTGTCACAGAGGAAGAGAGAGATCTGCAATTTCTACAAATCAGGAACATGGATCTCTCTCTTCGTCTAATGTCAGCATCCCCCCACACAGTTAGAAAGCGCACATAGGGAACACAGTTAACCCTTTGATTGCCCCTGATGTTAACCCCTTCCCTGCCAGTATCATTTATACAGTGTCAGTGCATTTTTTTTAGCACTGATCACTGTATTGGTGTTACTGGTCCCCAAAAAGTGTCACTTAATGTCCAATTTGACCGCTGCAATGTCACAAAAGTCCCTAAATCTATCCCATAGTTTGTAGACATGATAACGTTTGTGCAAACCAATCAATATACGCTAATTGGGATTTTTTTTACCAAAAAATTTGTAGCAGAATACAAAATGGCTAGATTGATGAAGAAATTTTATTTTTTACATATTTTTATTGGATATGTTTTATAGCAGAAAGTCAAAAATATTGTGTTTTTTTTCAAAATTGTCGGTCTTTTATTGTTTATAGCGAGAAAAATAAAAACCGCAGAGGTGATCAAATACCACCAAAAGAAAGCTCTATTTGTGGGTAAAAAAGGACATACATTTTGTTTGGATACAGTGTTGCACGACCGCGCAATTGTCAGTTACAGTAACCCAGTGCCGTATCAGAAAAAATGGCCTGGTCATTAACCACTTCACCCCAGAAGTATTTACCCCCTTAAGGACCAGGATTTTTTTTGCGATACAGCACTGCATTATACTTTAACTGACAATTGCATGGTCATGCGATGCTGTCCCCAAATAAAATGTATGTTTTTTTTTCCCACAAATAGAGCTTCATTTTGGTGGTATTTGATCACCTCTGCATTTTTTTTTCGCTTTTGAAAAAAAACACAATATTTTTTACTTTCTGCTATAAAACATACCCAATAAATAAAAAAAATATCGAATTTCTTCATTAATTTAGGCTAATATATATTCTGGCACATATTTTTGGTAAAAAAAAACTCAATAAGTGTATATTGATTGGTTTGTGCAAATGTTATAATGTCTACAAAATAGGGGATAGATTTATAGCACTTTTATTATTATTTTTAATTTTTTACTAGTAATGGCAGTGATCAGCAATTTTTAGTGGGACTGCGATATTGCGGCGGACAGATCGGACACCTAACTGACATTTTTGACACTTTTTTGGGGACCAGTGACATTATTACAGTGATCAGTGCTAAAAATATGCACTAACATTGTACTAATGACACTGGCAGGGAAAGAGCTAACACCAGGGGCGATCAAAGGGTTAACTGTGTTCCCTCAGTGTGTTTCTAACTGTGTGGTGGGATGGGCTGCTTGGGACAACACACAGATCCGTCTTTCTGCATAGCATAAAGACAGGATCTCTGTGTGATTCCCTGTCAGAATGGAGATTTGCCTTGTTTTCGATGGCAGATCCCCATTCTGTCACTGCGGGGAACGATTGCGGGCGGCCCTGCACACATCGGGTCAGCCTGACCTGCTGATTGGCCCCCCCACTAGCCAATGGGTGCACGTGCGCACCCACAAAATGCTGTGTATGAGCCCGGCGTACACTTACGGCGATTCGCACAGCCGAGTCAGCCTGCCCATGTACAGTGGTGGCTGGTCGGCAAGCGGTTAAGGGGGTAAATCCTTCCGGGGCTAAAGTGGTTAAAGTGATACTAAACACACACTGTTTAATTTACATTATCCTCTAACTTGATGCTGACACTGTATTTATTTTTATTTAAAAAAAATCTAAGTACAGGTTCCACTCAGAACTGGCCTCGCCATGGTGACCAAAGAAGTTAAGTGCACGTGCTTAACGTCATATATAGAGGTTATCTTTGAGAAATAAAGATATGAGTGCTGCCAGCATTGCTGCAGAGGTTGAAGGGTTGGGGGATCAGCCTGTCAGTGCTCAGACCATACGCCGCACACTGCATCAAATTGGTCTGCATGGCTGTCTTCCCAGAAGGAAGCCTCTTCTAAAGATGATGCACAAGAAAGCCCGCAAACAGTTTGCTGAAGACAAGCAGAGTAAGGCCATGGATTACTGGAACCATGTCCTGTGGTCTGATGAGACCAAGATAAACTTATTTGGTTCAGATAGTGTCAAGCATGTGTGGCAGCAACCAGATGAGGAGTACAAAGACAAGTGTGTCTTGCCTACAGTCAAGCATGGTGGTGGGAGTGTCATGGTCTGGGGCTGCATGAGTGCTGCTGGCACTAGGGAGCTACAGTTCATTGAGGGATCCATGAATGCCAACATGTACTGTGACATACTAAAGCATAGCATGATCCCCTCCCTTTGGAGACTTGGCCGCAGGGCAGTATTCCAACATACTGACCCCAAACACACCTCCAAGGCGACCACTACCTTGCTAAAGAAGCTTTATTTTTCTTTTAGTTCAATATGGCTTGAGTTCCAATAACTGAGCTTATATATTGATTTTAAATATTTACTTGAGATTTTGGTTGAATATGTATAAATATTTATGATTTTTGAATGTTTTAATTGCAAACCAATAAAGTGCCACAGCCATTATCTGCTAATATTTTGTGTGGTGTTTTTTATTTATGGCTGTATTGGGGAGGAAGATTGTTTGGTTTGGGGTGCGGACTGCCTGAAATCCCATGGTCTCTTCCTTAGTATGCTAGATAAATGATAAGACTTCATCCCTATGTATTCTGTAGTGCACTGTTTATCTTAATGTGGGAGCTGAGAAATACTACTGAGGCAAGCTTCAAAAAACGATTGGACGCAAGGCTATAGGCTGCAAGACCATTTAACAATGTTATGGGCAATTCCCATGGTGGAATATTCCTTGTTTGCCTTCACCAAGTGGAGCACCCATGCACCCTTAAAAAAACTGTATACATACCCTTTTCCCGGATTCTTCAGTCCGTTTACATGATTTTGAGGGACTCCAATGCCCTGTACACACGATCGGAAATTCCGCCAGCAAAATTCCGATGTGACCTTTTGGTCGGAAATTGCGACCGTGTGTATGCTCCATCGGATTTTTGCTGGCGGTATTTCCGCCAGCAAAAGATTGAGAGCAGGTTCTCTATTTTTCCGACAGAAAAAGTTTCTATCGGAAATGCCGTTCGTCTGTATGCAATTCCGATGCAAAAAAACACGCGTGCTCAGAATCAAGTACGAGACGGAGATAGCACATTCCTCACGCTGCAAATTATTGGATCTTTTAATGCAGCGCATTCTTTTGTTCTTTAAAATGCTAGAATAATGAATTTGTTTTGCTGCTGATATTCACACAGAATTCTGACAAACTGATTTCTTTATTATTTCTCATGATCTCCTGAATAATCTTTTTTGTTTCTAAAGCCAGATCTCCATAATAATGTTTAGAATTATTTTTTATAGCCATCTTTTTTTTTTTTTTTTTAATCAAGATTTTTAAAATTATTTTCTAGTGATCTCCAAATTTTTTTTTGTGTGTGTCAAGTTTCCACAACAACATTATTATCTGGGTTGGTTGGTGTCCCTTGTTAATTTGACATTGTATTTTTGAAATGTACCTGCCTACTCACAAACAAACTCTCCTATTTGAAGAAAAACACATAGGCAAGTATTTTCATATAAAAAAATCTCCATTTATTCTGGCTCATAACAAAATAAAGAGGAAGGCAACGCTGGGGAAACTTCTTGAATTTGCAAAGCCTTTGTACCCCAGGGCACACATCAACTCTTTGTAAATAAAAATTGGTAGCCTGAGAAGTCCATATAATAGGGAGCACAGAGATCAGGAACAGCAGCAGATGACATATATGTCCCCAGGCTGTGGTACTACAACAGCCTACGTCTTCTGTCAGACCAGACTGAACCCAGGCCATCACTTTCATGTCTTCCCTGCAGCCTTCCCTCTACGCTTCCCTGCAGCCTTTCCTGCAGCCTTCCTTGGAGGCTGTGGCTCTGGAGGTGGACTTGTGGCAGGAGAAGGAGGAGGAGGATGGGCGAGCGCACATATGTGCATGATATCAGTCATTTGGCCCCTCAACCCCTTATGAAGGGCCCAAAAAATAATCTTCTCACAGATGAGCTGCTGGCCCTCCTCCATTTGCTGCAATTTTGCAGCTACATAGCAGCCATAGGCCTCTTCAGCGTCGGGGGTGTTTTCAGGGCTGCATTAGACTCCTTAATGAGGCCAAGTGCTGCCTCCTCCATGTTACTCCCCTTCTTGGCCCTTTTTGTTGTAAGGCGGAGGGGAGGAACCTGGGATTGGGTGAGGCTACTGGGCCTGGCCACCTCCTGGCTGACACTTACCCCCGCCTCCTTCTGTCTGCCACATTCCAGAGCCTCATCCTGGCTGAGGTCTTCCTATGTATGAAAAAAGGACATAGTTTTAGTTTTTGGTTCATCAATCACACACATTTTTTAGCTCATGACTGTTGCAAATTGAATGTTAATAACTAGAAAAGACTATCATTCTGAGCTCAGCATTTTTCATTCTTGTCACAATCATTTTTGGCCCCTATTATCTATTGATATGTAAAATATTTTTTGTTAAATCATTCATTTGTTATCAATAATAACATCTAGTTAACAACAATAATTTTCGGACAATAAATATGTTAAAAAATACTATACCTGGCTCCAGCTGGGCTCCTCAGCTTCTTTCAGGATGGAAGGCCCAGGTTGGTCCTCGGAAGCCTCAGCTGGGGTTAAGGGAAGGGTGGATGGAAGTGGGGCCGGAAGTGTAGAAAGTGATTCTCTGGCTTCAATCTGGTCTTCCAGAAACCGCATCCTGTTGTAGTACCACAGACTGGGTACATACACATCCTTTGCTGCTGCTCCTGATTTCATGGAAGCCTGGACCTTATTAAGCTCCTTCCTATACGTGCTTTTCAAGCTACCAATTTTCTTATCCACAAACTCAATGTCTGTGTCGGGGACCTGCATCTTCACAAATTGCAGCAGTTTCTCCAGCGATGCATTGCTAGCTGGTTTATTTCGATATAAGGGGTTTTTAACCTCCCACAAATTTCTCATGTCCCTGTATCTGTCTATGAACTGGCCCATGAATTCAGGGTCTTTGAATTGTTTCATATTTGTTGCAAGACAAAACACAAGACAAAAACACTAATATCAGGCTAAACTCTCCTAATCTTATCCCAATATAGGCCTCAATCTCAAATCAGTATAGGCCACTGATGTCCCAAGTTAAAATATTACCTTCGTTAGAACGTTCGGCGATTCCGGTCCTCCTTCCTCCGCACACAGAACATAGGTACGACACATGCGTGTTAGCTTTATATACACTGCGCATGTGTGAAACTCCGCCCGCCCCTGACGTTCTTTATAGAATATTCCCCGCCCCTTCTCTTTTGTCGCAGTGGGAGAGTGTCACGGAACGTCCCACACTCCGCTTGAGTGCTTCCGTCATATACCACTTCCTCCCAGTCTGTATACAGATATCAGATATTCCAACCTCTCTGAGCACAAAACAAGGCGACACTTGCTTGTTGCTACCATGAACTGTTTTATTTAGAATCAAAATTACAAGACTTTATATGCCGTTGGAACCTCCTCTAACAATACAACTGTAACCTAATTAACATAATTAACATGAGCTAATTAACTAAAAAATTTACCCAGACCAGATGACAGACTTGTGGGCACCGAGCTTCACACAGTAGTATAAACACAATAGCTGGAGCTAATTACAATTAACAATACAAACAACAATCTCCCCGCTCCTCAGACTATTCATCAAAAGTTCGGCTCCTAGCCAGTCCTGGAGACTAATGTGATCAGCTCACTCAATTAACAGGTTGAGTTCAGAATCAACCAAACCAATAATAGTCTCTACATACATCCTGGGAGATATAGTGGACAAATATTACTGTCCCATTTTAAGTAGTCCAAGATATATTTTCTCACTCACCCTGTGCCAGGATGGCACAGGGTGACTTAGACATAAGATGTATTCTGAGTTCCACGGGCCCTCCCGTCACAGAGAGGAACATGGCGGAGGCACAGCAGGTGCGTAATAGCAGTAATGAGGAGGAAAGCCCGGAGCCAGAAACGTCCCGATACCGCAGTAGATTTAAGGCCTCAAATATGTCCTTTGTAGAGATGGTGGAGGTGGTGGACATCTTGAAGAGGGCCGACTATGATGGGAAGTATGGACCTTATCCAAACCCAAATGTGAGAAAGGCCAAGATCATGTCTAAAGTAGTGAGAAGTCTGCACAGGAATTTTGGGGTACAACGATCCAAGGATCAATTGAGGAAATGCTGGTTAGACCTGAAATTGAGGGAGCACAATCAGTACAGAAGGATCAAGAAACTGCTTCTAAAAAGTAAGTATTTGTTGTGTGTCCCTATTATTATTATTACTTGCATGCTGCTCCATGTGCTTTTCTTTACTGTTGTACAGTTTTAAATGGCTACTTTCATGTTCGTGGGCACAGTAATCAGTCGTAGTAAACATCGTTCGTTTGCCAACTAAATACAATGTTTTTGATACAGGGTTAACTACATTTGGTCATGCTAATTTGTATTAAAAGAAGTTTAGGACATTGTTGTCTAGATGTGTTTGAAACTAGAATTAATTGCAAACTTGATTCAGTGTAATGTAAGGAGAGGACACTCAGCAGCTGTTTACAAATCTGGACTAAGGAGCATTAGTGTGGGACACCAGAACAAACTTTTTAGGGTGTCCCACACAGGTACTCCAGTGGATACTTGGGGTGTCTCCATTTGTGAAACTTGTCCAAAAAAGGTAAGTATTCCAGCTTTGGTAAGTGAAAAAATCATGTCTTCAGCTTGGAACTCTGCCAAAACAGACAGTTGTACCCCACTTCCAAGCAATGTTTCATATTCCTATTTCTGGCCTCAAATATCAGTGTGCTAAGTATACCTTCTGTTTCATTCTCATAGGGGAGAAAAGACTCGGGGACATCTGAGGACACCAGGAACCCCCGAGCTCCTGAAGAAGGGGAACAGAGGGCACCACAACCTCAGGATGTGGAGGGAGGAGAGGTAGAAGAAGTGGTTGAAGCAGGTCAGTGTCTGACACCACAAATTCAGGTAATAGAGGTATGCCTGCATATTTATAACACATGGTGTGTATTTTTTCTTTTTGGTGATGTGCGTGTTGTGGAAGAACAAACTCCTCATTCCACCAGTGCAAGTGCACAAATACTAATCCAGGAGATAATGGTGTGTAGTCGGGATTTAGACATCATAAAGCAAAAAAACAATAAAGTTGAACAAAAACTGAAGGACATGATTGATGTATTAGGGAGAATCTAAATAACAACAAAATGCCACCGTTTTAGATTTTTTCGGACCAATTTTGGTTGCATTTTAAAAGCCAAATTTTAAAGATGCACACAGTGTGTCAAAATGTGCTATCTGCCATCAAGGGATATCAATGTACGCTTTGTGGGTGCAACCCCTTCCTCGCAACTCAAGTAGGTGAGAGGAAGTGGTTGCACCCCCAAAACACATCCATTGATCCCCCATGATGGGAGATAGCACGTGTTGACATTAGACATGGGATCAGGATTGATCAGTTTGACTCCCAATTTGTGTGTATCGTCAAAATTTGGCTTTTACAGGGGTGACATCACCCCATCTGATGAAGGCAAGATGAACACATTTTTGACACTATAATGTCTGATATTGCCTTCAGTTTTTCAATGTTGAACTTTGTAAGTTCCTGAGTTGTGTATGTTATGTTTTTAAACATGCCTGTTTATGTACTAAAAAAAAATTTTCAAGGTAAAACCAAGATGTTGTTTTTTTACCCAAAAATGTTTTATAACGCACATGTGTATGTGGACGGAGTAAAAGGTTTTATACTCAACAATGTGTGGCTTCTTCTTTCAATGCTCAATACCAGTTTTTGTATTAAGTTGGTGTTTACAGTGACAATGGGTGTTATTTAATAATGGAAAAAACACTTGGCACTACAAGTGCACTAGAAGAACCTAGGAGACAGCTAAAAGAAACACAAGCAGTAAATCAAAATCAAGATTTTATCAGATAAATTTTTTTTTCAAATAGAAAATAATTACAAATTTGCTGGTATAGGAATGGCCCCCCTACCCGTAAAATAATCAACATATTTTTGCTGCACTTCACGGGCACTTTGTGGGGGCAAGCCAGGATGGCCAGCTTCCAGGGCCGTCAGTGTATTTTCAGGAAGTTTGGCCTCAGGCCCAACTTGAGGCAACATAATTAGGAGCATTTCTGTTTAAAAAGTTGTGAAGTATGTAGCATGCTAGAACTATGTGGTTAAGTTTGTACTCCGCCATATTATTTGCCGTAAGAAATAGGCAGAACCGGCCGGCCATTATCCCAAAGGCATTCTCCACGACTCTTCTGGCTCTGGCCAGCCGGAAATTAAAAACCCTCTTCTCCGGGGTGAGGGTCCTCTGGGGGAATGGCCTCATCGGGTGATCACCCAGACCAAATGCTTCATCAGCAATAAAAACAAATGGGAGTCCTTCAACGTTCTCTTCCACAGGTGGCAATCCTAAGCCACCACTCTGGAGATGTCGGTAGAACTCGGTCTGGGCAAAGACTCCACCATCCGAAATCCGGCCATTCTTCCCACGTCCACATATAAAAATTCACTATGTCGCCAACACCACCGCCATCAACACGATACTATTGAAACCCTTATAATTAAAATAGTATGACCCCGAGTGGGTGGTGGTACGATGTGGACATTTTTCCCATCGATTGCCCCTCCACAGTTAGGAAAGTCCCACTGCTGGGCAAACTGGGAGCCCACAGTCTGCCATTCCTGTGACGTTGAAGGAAACTGTGGAGTCAAAAAAGAAAAAAAAATATTAGTACTTTTGCACATAACATTGCAAGCAGATTAGACACAAACATTCTTGGCTAACATCAGTATAACATTTATTTTAAGGAGTATTTAAAGACAATAATATAAGGTCCACTTATCAGATTCCTCACCCCCTCTGATGGCCCATTGGAAAAATGTTAGGGGGGGGGGTTATAAATGAGTTTGGGACCCCAAAAAAAGCCTCTGGCACTGAATTTAAGGACAACAATAACATTTGGACACATTTTAGGGGGTGTTTAGGGTAAAGCACTACAATGGAGCTGACAAAATACATTGTTAAGTGACTAGGCTAGGTGTGTATGGGCCCAGAAAAGCATGCTGGGGAGGTTAGTGAAGGCAAATATGCATGTAGGCCAAAAAAAAAGCATTAAAAGCTTACAGCATGCGAGGGCACAAAGGGGACATTCACAGCATATTACAATCATGGTAATTATGGAATGATGAAAGAAATACAATACATTAGCATACATTAAATGTAGCATACATAGAATGTGATGTTAAAGGAGAAAACCTACCCTAATATAGTCCTTCTGCAGGACCTGAATGATGGCAGAACAGGTCTCTAGAATAATGATCCCTGTCACGAATTCACACCCCACGGCGACTAACCAACCGCGACGTGCGTTCCGTGACCGGGGTATATGAGGAACTAAGGGAATAAGGGGGAACTTATACTGCGCATGTAAGACTGGCTGTAGTATTTTCACAGCCTGCACTACCTTTGGCCACCACTAGAGGGAGACTCCACTCCAATCCAGCTAGCTGACCACACACAGGCAGATACAAATCTTACATACAATCTGGTGCACTCTAAGGGTTGGGGAGCAATCTAGCAATTACTACACACTTCTAGGATTCCTCCAGCTATCCTGCAAGCTTGAACCCTGGTGTTAATCACTCTTCCCACTGTCCCCACACCCACACACCAGACACACAATAAACGATAGCCTGCCACCACCCAACAGTTTGTCCGCAGACTGGTCTGCTGAGCCACCACACACACAGATCTCTGTCTGGCAGATCTGTTAGCTTACAATCTGCATGCAATCTGCCAACACACAGTGCAATTGCATACCGATTGGCATGTAACTTAAACCGAGTACTTAGGCACTAAAATACAACAACCTCTCCAGAGATATGAGTCCTAGCTTAGTACACAGAAGTCACTTATTAATTTTATCATTTAATATCCCGAAAGTGGGCAGTGCATAAAAGATATACAAAGAAAAAGGAGTTACGGAAAAAAGATACAAAAAATGCAGAAAGACACACAATTGGCAATTTGCTATGAAAATAAAAAGGGATAAAAACAGAAATAAACTTTACCAAGTAAATCTATCCGTTAGTAGAAGCATACTGGAACATATGGGAACTCCCCAGTTTCGAACTGGCTTCGTGGAAGAACAATGTCCATATCTCAGGCTACCCAATTTATTGAAATATGGATGCGGGCTGGACTTTAGCCCTTGGCCAATCAACCCTGGGGGGGTGTTCCTGTCTCAGCCCACAAATGTTTTGTGTTCTGAAATGACCAGAGTCAAATTGGCCCAGAACGGCGCTGATTGCTGGGTCATGGATAGGATTTCCGATACCATTTCATGATCGGATTTCATGCCGATCGCAACAGTACCAATCACTGCCTGCCTGCCGCAATCAGGCGCCATATAACGGTTTTGTGTGGTTCTCTAGGATTCCACACCTGCTAAACATACAGAGTTACATGTACACGTAACCCATCAGGTGTACGATCAAAAGGAATTATTTTCATCTCTCTGCCGTTAATATTTTAGCTTTTATGAGAGATAAAATAGGTTCCTTAGATCTCTTGATATTAATCAAAGCTTATAGACTGTCCGGAGCCTTGTGAATGCCCCCTGCAGATCTGTGTAGCCAAGATGACTAGCAGTTTCTTTGAGCCTCAGGAAGGTGGCAATCTATGTTTACTCTAATGGGAACTTTTATTGGCATCTAGGTGTCACTACGATCCTAGAAAAAACTATCTCTGTCCTTTTCAAATGCTAATGAAAGAACATATGTGCATGACTGACATAGAATACTATATTTTTAATAACCCAGAATTAAACTACATCTACATTTACACTACTTCTAACGATCACACCACATCTAGTTAAGGCAAAACTATCCTACGCTTATATTTTCGTCACATCTCCCCCTTCCAGATGACGCACAGCTGAGCCTAAACGGGTCAGCTAACGCGTCTGCATGGAAGATTCCCTAAGATGGGGGTGAAGGTTCCCCCAACTGAAGCTTGGCACCACCGACATTTCAGCCTGTCCCTTTGCAGATAGGAGAGGGTGACCGCACCCCTCTCTGACTGATCCTAACGGGTCTGGATCAGGATTGGCCAGTAGATTGCCCTGCGGATCCACTTCATCCACTGGCCACTGACTACCTACTGAAAGGGTACAGGCAAATTTGTCATTGTGTGTTGTCAGCATTCTCAGCCATTGGCCCTGGCCATCTGGTGGTACTCTATGAGCTACCACACCCAGATGTTTGAGCCTGGCATAAGGCCGTCCCTGGGTGATCTGGGCCTGGTTCCATGACCTGGGTACCAGGGCCTCCACTCTTTGGCCTGTCTCCCACACTTTTTCTCGTTCTGCCTCAACAGAAGGCCTGCCAGCACAACCCCTGAATTCCTCTACGCTGACACCAAACATATCAGCCTGTAGGAACTCAGTGCCATCAGCTGCAGCCTCTGAGAGAGCAGATTCAGATGGGGTCAGTTTTCCCCCATAATCCTGTGGTTCTTCCCCTGTTATGCACAGCAACGAATCCTCAATCATGATACTCATAGCTGTGGGGACAGAGGATAAAGCCACAAAACACTTTATTCTGCCAGGGGTCATCCTTTGACCCGTGTCACACTTCCCTACTCTGTCCTCCTCAGCAGAAGGCCTGCCAGCACAACACCTCAGTTCCTCCGGGCCAACATCAGACTTATCAGCCAGAAAGTACTCGGTGTTGTCAGCTGCAGCTGCTGAGATGGTAGGCCCTGATGGGGCCAGATTTTCTCTGTCACCCTGTAATATTCCCTCAGTGACACACAGCAATGAATCCGCAATAGCAGTACTCGCAACTGTGGTGACAGAGGAGAAGATCACAGAAGACTGAATTCCACCGGGGGTTGTCCTTTGACCCACATCCCATACTCCTACTCCATCCTCAGCAGAGCATCTGTTGGCACAACACCTGAGTTCTTCTGGGCTGGCAACAAATGTATCATCCCCTAAGAACTCAGTGCTGTCAGCTGCAACTGCCAAGGGAGTAGAGTCAGATTGGATCAGATTTGCCCCCTCACCCTGTGGTCCTTCCTTTGTGATGCACAGCCCAGAATCCACAATGGAAGTACTGGTAGCTGTGACGGCAGAGGAGCAGACCACAGAAGTCTTTGCCTCACATAAGGTTACAAGCACACCTTGCTTGTCCTTACCAGGATCTACTGAAACACAGTTTTCCTTTTCAGCAGGTACTTCAAAACATTTCTTTTCTTTACATGTGGTTACAGAGTCACAGTCCTGTTCCCCATACACCCTCATCCCGCCATCCCCAACTGGCAGTCCATCAGCCAGACCTCTGTAGTCCTCCAGGCTGATGTCAATTTTAACAGCCTCAGGGGACTCAGAGCGATCTGCCACAGACGCCAGGGAGACAACAGGGTGAGGGGACCTCAGGCCTGCTTGACCAATTTCACAAGGGTCCGACCCAGTTGGATTGGGCCCTTTCACAGACAATCCCTCTGTAGCAGTGGGCAATGACCAGTTCGGGGCAGACTGGTGGGCCCCAGGAGTCACCACTGCAGCAGAGGGAGCGTCTGCGCAGCACAGATCATGACTTTTTACATCACACAAAACATTATCAATTTCAGAGTTCATTGTGACTTTAGTTTCCTCTCTGGGCCTTGGCTCCAGAAACCCATTAGGGCCTGGACCTGGCACACAGTCACTAGTCCCCTGACCCTCCCCAGAGTTCCCAACGTGCACTGAGTCACCCAACAGTACTTTACGTGAATCCGGGGCTTCAGGTGGAGATGCAGGTTCCAGGGGGGCTGAATTTAGCTCATAGCGAGCCACCAACTGCACCCGGTCAGTATCCGATAGTACGTTATTGGCATCTGCTATGCCTACTTCTCTCACTTTGCTTTTTGATCCTCTGAGCAAAGCAACACAAGCTGTTGGTAACACAGTGATGACTTCTCCAACCCCTGTGATAACTGTGGCTTTCTTTGGGACCACATCCTCATGGCTCCTCGATCCTGAAAGAGCTAGGACATCCGTGGATCCCGTATCTTGGAGTCCGACTGAAACATTTTTACCTGCGGTAACCAGTTGCAGGGTATCCACACGGCCTCCTACATTTGTGGGATCTGCTCTGCCCACTTCTTTCACTTGGCTTTCAGATTCCTGGTTCAACGAAACACAAGCCATAGGCACGGCAGGGATGGCTCCTCCACCTCCTGTGACAACCATGGCTTCCCCTGGGATCACATCCTCACAGCTCCTCAATCCTGGAAGAGCTAGGACATCCTCTGATCCCATAGCTTGGAGTCCAACTGTAACACTGTTACCTGCGGTAACCAGCTGCAGGCTATCCGCATGGCCTCCTACATACGTGGGATCTGTTCTGCCCACTTCTTTCATTTGGCTTTCAGAGTCCAGGTTCAACGAAACACAAGCCATAGGCACGGCAGAGATGGCTCCACCACCTCCGGTGACAAACATGGCTTCCCCTGGGATCACATCCTCACAGCACCTCAATCCTGGAAGAGCTAGGACATCCTCTGATCCCATACCTCGGAGTCCGACTGTAACGCTGTTACTTGCGGTAACTGGCTGCAGGTTATCCGCTCGGTCTCCTACATTTTCCCCAACAAGCAACACAGTAGGGGGTGCACTTTTCACACTTGCTAGTGGGCTAGGCCTCCTCCTCTTTGGACAAAGGCTCGAGTAGTGGTTCCATGCTGGATTTGGGTACTGTTCAGTTTGTGCTCTCTCCTTCTTTGCTTCATCTGCTGTAGTGATTTCTTCCGCTGAGAGGGTTTGAGAACAGAATCATGCTGTCTCACACAGTCATCTGGAATGGCACAGTCTCTGGGTTTAGATGCCATGGTGAACTGTTCATGGTCATCCTCTATCAACGCACATAAAAGTTGGGTCTTCGTCTTGCCGACTGTACTGATGCCTCTTAGCTCACAGAGGTCAATCGCGGTCTCTTCGGATTGCCTCTTGTACCAGCATATCATCTCGTGGGTTACCATCTCCAAGTTTTTTGCCCAAATAAAAGATAGAAAAGAAAAAAAAAGGGGGTGGGGAGCAAATAGCCAAGTATGTCTTCTACAAAACAAAAATTATGCACTGAGTGAGCTTCTGTAGGTCAGTTGCTTCTAACAAGCTTCCAACCTTTAGTACACAGGTTAAATGAATAAACCATGTACTAATGTACTAAGCAAATTCCGCTCGCTGCCGCCAATCTGTCACGAATTCACACCCCAACGGCGACTAACTAACCGCGACGTGCGTTCCGTGACCGGGGTATATGAGGAACTAAGGGAATAAGGGGGAACTTATACTGCGCATGTAAGACTGGCTGTAGTATTTTCACAGCCTGCACTACCTTTGGCCACCACTAGAGGGAGACTCCACTCCAATCCAGCTAGCTGACCACACACAGGCAGATACAAATCTTACATACAATCTGGTGCACTCTAAGGGTTGGGGAGCAATCTAGCAATTACTACACACTTCTAGGATTCCTCCAGCTATCCTGCAAGCTTGAACCCTGGTGTTAATCACTCTTCCCACTGTCCCCACACCCACACACCAGACACACAATAAACGATAGCCTGCCACCACCCAACAGTTTGTCCGCAGACTGGTCTGCTGAGCCACCACACACACAGATCTCTGTCTGGCAGATCTGTTAGCTTACAATCTGCATGCAATCTGCCAACACACAGTGCAATTGCATACCGATTGGCATGTAACTTAAACCGAGTACTTAGGCACTAAAATACAACAACCTCTCCAGAGATATGAGTCCTAGCTTAGTACACAGAAGTCACTTATTAATTTTATCATTTAATATCCCGAAAGTGGGCAGTGCATAAAAGATATACAAAGAAAAAGGAGTTACGGAAAAAAGATACAAAAAATGCAGAAAGACACACAATTGGCAATTTGCTATGAAAATAAAAAGGGATAAAAACAGAAATAAACTTTACCAAGTAAATCTATCCGTTAGTAGAAGCATACTGGAACATATGGGAACTCCCCAGTTTCGAACTGGCTTCGTGGAAGAACAATGTCCATATCTCAGGCTACCCAATTTATTGAAATATGGATGCGGGCTGGACTTTAGCCCTTGGCCAATCAACCCTGGGGGGGTGTTCCTGTCTCAGCCCACAAATGTTTTGTGTTCTGAAATGACCAGAGTCAAATTGGCCCAGAACGGCGCTGATTGCTGGGTCATGGATAGGATTTCCGATACCAGCGCATCATGCCGATCGCAACAGTACCAATCACTGCCTGCCTGCCGCAATCAGGCGCCATATAACGGTTTTGTGTGGTTCTCTAGGATTCCACACCTGCTAAACATACAGAGTTACATGTACACGTAACCCATCAGGTGTACGATCAAAAGGAATTATTTTCATCTCTCTGCCATTAATATTTTAGCTTTTATGAGAGATAAAATAGGTTCCTTAGATCTCTTGATATTAATCAAAGCTTATAGACTGTCCGGAGCCTTGTGAATGCCCCCTGCAGATCTGTGTAGCCAAGATGACTAGCAGTTTCTTTGAGCCTCAGGAAGGTGGCAATCTATGTTTACTCTAATGGGAACTTTTATTGGCATCTAGGTGTCACTACGATCCTAGAAAAAACTATCTCTGTCCTTTTCAAATGCTAATGAAAGAACATATGTGCATGACTGACATAGAATACTATATTTTTAATAACCCAGAATTAAACTACATCTACATTTACACTACTTCTAACGATCACACCACATCTAGTTAAGGCAAAACTATCCTACGCTTATATTTTCGTCACAATCCCCAGAGCCTGGGGGGAGATGCCTCTAGAGAACTTGAGGTCCTATAGACTTCTCCCTGTCGCCAAATTCGAGTGGCGCGTCATGGCCCATAATTCACTGCGGCATCGCAGTGCATTGCTGGCTGATGAATGGCCAAGCATGCACTATGACCCGCATGCTTGGCCAATCACAGCGCCGTCTGTACAGAGAGCCGTAATTGGCCAAAGCCACGGTGGCTTTGGCCAATTAAGGCTCAGGGGGTTTAGTACACGCCCCACACTTTATAAGGTCGCTTGCGTAGCAGCCTTGTGTAGTGTGTTGCGGTGGCAGAGAGAGATAGACAGAGAGACAGTATCATTTGATTTAAGTTAGATAGAGTAGGCAGGTGAGTCAGTTAGCTGCACTTACAGTGTATTGTGTATATATATATATATATATATATATATATATATATATATATATGCATCCTATATATATATCCACTGTATTCAGTTTAGCTAGATCCGTTGTTGTTATACTCTTTCTAATATACTGACAGGCAGGCTGGTGTTTTTACAGGATTTACAGTTAGTGTACTGTGTCCTTTGCAAAGTGTGCACCTAAAGCTACCTGAAGACAATTGCTGGTGTTCTTCTGATCCTTTTAATACCACAGGCAGGCAGCTGCAGTACTTACAGTTAGTGTACTGTGTCCTCTGCACAGTGTGCACCTAAAGCTACCTGAAGACAATTGCTGGTGTTCTTCTGATCCTATTAGTACCACAGGCAGGCAGCTGCAGTATTTACAGTTAGTGTACTGTGTCCTCTGCACAGTGTGCACTTAAAGCTACCTGAGGACAATTGCTGGTGTTCTTCTGATCATATTAGTACCACAAGCAGGCAGCTGGAGTATTTACAGTTAGTGTACTGTGTCCTCTGCACAGTGTACACCTAAAGCTACCTGAAGACAATTGCTGGTGTTCTTCGGAACCTATTAATACCACAGGCAGGCAGCTGCAGTATTTACAGTTAGTGTACTGTGTCCTCTGCACAGCGTGCACCTAAAGCTACCTGAAGACAATTGCTGGTGTTCTGATCCTATTAGTACCACAGGCAGGCAGCTGCAGTATTTAGTTAGTGTACTGTGTCCTCTGCACAGTGTGCACCTAAAGCTACCTAAAGACAATTGCTGGTGTTCTTCTGATCCTATTAGTACCACAGGCAGGCAGCTGCAGTATTTACAGTTAGTGTACTGTGCCCACTGCACAATGTGCACCTAAAGCTACCTGAAGACAATTGCTGGTGTTCTTCTGATCCTATTAATACCACAGGCAGGCAGCTGCAGTATTTACAGTTAGTGTACTGTGTCCTCTGCACAGTGTGCACCTAAAACTACCTGGAGACAATTGCTGGTGTTTTCATACTAATAATACTACAGGCAGACAGTTGATTCTACTAGCTCCAGTATAATCAGTATATATACACATCCCAGCTTTGTGCAGCTACATCTCACTGCAGGCCATTAGTATGTCTGGAAGGCCAAAAAGGAGAGGCAGACAGTCACAAGCCTAAAAAAGAGGGCAAGCAGGCTCTGTGTCTAGAGGCAACAGTGCTGGTCGTGGACATGGTGCATCCCCATCAGCACATGGCCGTGGGACACAGGTGTCCTTTTTTTCGGCAGCTGGCCGTGTTGAGCCGCAACATGCCGAAGACTTGGTAGAGTGGATGACCAAGCCGTCCTCATCCTCCTCATCCTCTCTCACCCAGTCTCAGGGTACTTTGGCAAAGCAGCTGCCAACGCGACCTCTTCCCTCGGCTCAATGGTATCAGTCACTCCTTCCCTAGCCCCACTATGTCCTCCTGAGGAGTCCCCCGAACTGTTTGACCACAGTGTTGGGTACATGCTCCAGGAAGATGCCCAGCATTTTGAAGACTCCGATGATGGTACCCAGCTAGAGGAAGGCAGTACCGTGAGCCCAGAGAGAGGGGGTGCCCAAGAAGGACAGCAATCTGGCAGTCATGTTCTCCCAGCTGCAGCATACTGCCAGGTTTGCTCCAGTGATGAGGAGGGAGGGGATGATGAGGAAGTCACTGACTCCACGTGGGTGCCTGATAGGAGAGAGGAGGAGGAAGAGGCACATCTCCAACGAGACAGGATGCCCTCCAGGGGTCAGCTTAAGGGCAGCACACCGACTGCATCACACCACAGAGCTCTGCATGTGCAGGGCGCTGCTGTCTCTGTGCATTATTCCAAAAGTTCTTTGGTGTGGGCCTTTTTTGAGACGAGTGTATCAGATCGCACCGCTGCTATTTGCAACATATGTCTCAAGCCTATCTCGCGTGGCCAAAACATCACCACATGTTGGGCACCACATGCTTGACCAGACATATGTCGACCTGCCATGCAGTTCGCTGGCAAGCGTACCTAAAAGACCCACACCAAAGAACAAAGCGGACATCTCCTTGCCCCTCATCAGCTGAGATCTCCAACCCCACTATACCTTCAGTCCTCTCTGAAACCTGCACTGAGAGGAATGAAGGTGTAGAATTAGGTGTGTCACAGCCAAGTACTTGCGGGCAATCTGCTATCGGTACACCAACGTCAGATTGTACCAGGCAAATTTCCCTGCCCCAGCTGCTGCACCGCCGAAAGAAGTTCGCTCCCAGCCATCCACATGCCCAGCGGTTGAATGCTAGCTTGGCTAAATTGCTAGCACTTCAACTGCTGCCTTTTCAGTTGGTAGACTCTGCCCTCTTCTGTGAGTTTGTGGAATGTGCGGTTCCTCAGTGGCAGTTTCCCAAACACCACTTTTTCTCACGGAAGGCGATTCCGGCTCTTTACCAGCATGTGGAGGGCAATGTCTTGGCCTCGCTGGACAGGAGTAAGGTGCATATTACCGCTGACTCATGGTCCAGCAGACATGGACAGGGACATTACAGGGACGTTACGGCGCATTGAGTGACTCTGCTGGCAGCTGGGAAGGATGCAGGACAAGGTGCAGTAGTGTTGGAGGTTGTTCCACCACCATGCCTTCAAAATGCTACTACTGGCGATTCTGACACACCTCTCTCCTCCACCCCCTTCTCTTCTTCTTCCTCCATGGCCTCTTCCTGTGCTTTGTCCTCGGAACCAGCGGTGCTCCGTAGACGTTCAATGGGCTACGCAAGTAGTACGCAGGCAAAAAGATGCCATGCGGTGCTTGAGCTGGTGTGCTTGGGGGACAGGAGCGACACTGGGGCAGAGATTCTGTCAGCTCTGCAGGGGCAGGCTCAGAGGTGGTTGACGCCATGCCAGCTTAAGCCAGGAATGGGGGGTTTGCGACAATGGCACCAACCTCCTCTCTGCCCTCCAACAGGGACAACTGACCCATGTGCCCTGTTTAGCTCACGTCCTTAACTTGGTGGTGCAGCGGTTCTTGGGCAGGTACCCGGGCTTACAGGATGTCCTGAGGCAGGCCAGGAAAGTCTGTGTGCATTTCCGCAGGTCATATAATGCCAGTGATCGGCTGGCTGACCTGCAAAAGCAATTTAACCTGCCCAAGAACCGCCTAATCAGTGACATGCCCACTAGGTGGAACTCAACGTTGGCCATGCTGTAGTGGCTGCACACGCAGCAGAGGGCCATCAATGAGTACCTGTGCGACTATGGCACCAGGACAGGGTCAGGGGAGCTTGTTTTTTTTTCCCCACGCCAGTGGGCTATGATCAGGGATGCATGCACTGTCCTGTCACCATTTGAGAAGGCCACGAGGATGGTGAGCAGTGACAGTGCATGCATCAGTGACACTGTCCCTCTTGTCCACCTGTTGGAGCACATGCTGCGTGGAATAATGGACAGGGCACTTGAGGCAGAACAGAGGGAGGAAAAGGAGGACTTCCTTACCTCTCAAGGCCCCCTTTATCCAGACAGTGTTCCTGCATGCCGATCACACAGGAAGAGGATGAGGAGGAGGATTGTGTCAGCATGGAGGTGGAGCCTGGCACTCAGCATCAGCAGCAGTCTTCAAGGGATCATTTACAGTCCAAAGAAACCCATGGACTTGTACATGGCTGGGAGGGGGTGGCTGCGGATCATGTCGTCTTTAGTGACCCAGAGGACTCTGGACCAAATGACCTAATCCTGCAAAGCCTGCGGAAGGATCCTCATATTCGTGGTATCAAGGGGAGGGATCATTACTGGCTGGCAACCCTCCTTGATCCACGTTACAAGGGTAAGGTTGCGGACCTTATCTTGCTGTCGCAGAGGGAGCAGAGGATGAAACATCTTCGGGAGGCCTTGCAGAAAGGTTTGTGCAATGCGTTTCCAGAGCCTGGGAGGTTACAATTTCCTGGTCCTCCTGGACAACGTGTTGCTGAGGCTTCGGTCAGTCACAGAAGGAGCGGTAGAGAAGGTAGTCGTCTGACCAATGAGTTCAGACAATTTTTTAGTCCGCAGCCCCAAGGTATAATCGGTCCCAGCAACCATTGCCAGCGTCTGATTTACATGATTCAGGAATACCTAGGGGCAAGATCAGACTTGGACACCTTTCCCACCGAAAATCCTCTGGGTTACTGGGTCTTGAGGATGGATTACTGGCCAGTGCTTGCACAGTATGCAATTGAGCTACTGGCCTGTCCTGCATCCAGCATTCTTTCGGAACGCACATTTAGTGCTGCTGGAGGCTTTGTAACCGATCACAAGGTGCGCCTGTCCACCGAATCGGTCGATCGGCTGACCTTTATAAAAATGAATCAGTCTTGGATCACCAGCTACCAAGCACCTGATGCTGATGTAACCGAATATTTTTTTTTTAATGCGAGATCCCTTCAAGACTGCCTATGCTGATGGTGAGTGACTATCCTGTTATGCTGAGTGACAATCCTCTTCCTCCTCAATTTTCATGCTGATAGCTTGTAAGAATATTTTTGGTTCTGGGCACCGCCACCAGTGGCTAAAGCCCAATTTTTCTGCCCCTGTTTAACAGGGGTGTGTAATTACAATTTTTGATGCAATACTTTGCAGCAGGGCTCATTCCTGCTCTCCAACTATAGTATCTGTGAGGGGTTGCAGTATTGTGGCAGCAGTGGCTAAGGCCCAATTTTTCTGCCCCTGTTTAACAGGGGCGTGTAATTACAATTTTTGATGCAATACTTTGCAGCAGGGCTCATTCCTGCGCTCCAACTAGAGTATCTGTGAGGGGTTGCAGTGTTGTGGCACCAGCACCAGTGCCCAAGGCCCAATTTTTCAGTCCCTGTTTAACAGGGGCGTATAATTACATTTTTTGATGCAATACTTTGCAGCAGGGCTCATTCCTGCGCTCCAACTATAGTATCTGTGAGAGGTTGCAGTGTTGTGGCATAAGTGCCTAAGGCCCAATTTTTCTGCCCCTGTTCAACAGGGACATGTAATTACAATTCTTGATCTAATATTTCACAGCAGTGCCGATTCCTGTGCCCACCAAGAGTAACTGTGAGGGCTTACAGTGTTGTGTCAACACCACCACCACCACCAAAGGCCCAATTTTTCTGCCCCTGTTCAACAGGTGCATGTAATTACAATTCTTGATATAATATTTCACAGCAGGGCCCGTTCCAGCGCCCACCAAGAGTAACTGTGAGGGCTTACAGTGTTGTGGCAACACCAACACCTAAGGCCCCAATTTCTGCAGAGTGCATAGGGCAGGCCCCTACTTTCAAACATCCAACTTACAAACGACTCCTACTTGCAAACGGAAGGAGACAACAGGAAGTAAGATGAAATCTACCCCTAGGAAGGGAAATTCTCTCCTGTAAGAGTTAATATGGGAAAAATGTGTCTCCTCTCCACTGATGCTTTATTACCAATCCTTGTTTCACTAAAAACCCCAAATTTTCAATAAACATTTGTCATTGGGACAGAAAGTGAGGTGAAATCTTCTGAAGAGGTGCACAGACACCAAAACAAATGTTACAGGGGTGATAACCCTTCTCTATGTTTTCCAAAAAGCTTAAAAATAGATTTTTTGGCTGGAGCTACACTTTAAAAATGTACCAGTTCAAAATTACAAACAGACTCTACTTAACAAAAAACCTGTCCCTGTCTTGTTTGCACTGCCTATATACTGCTGTTCAGAGTATATAGGGCCTGGGGGCCCCACGCCTTTCCTTTTTTTAATTTGGGTGCGGGGTTCCCCTTAATATCCATACAAGACCCAAAGGGCCTGATAATGGACGGGGGGGGGGGTGTAACCATGCCGTTTGTCTCACTGATTTTCATCTATATTGCCGGGACCCGACATTACTTTAAAGCCGCAAGCAGTTTTAAATTACTTTTATACCTTTACAAATGTCATTTTGTGCAGGGGCTATTCTAAGCACAGGAAACATGCGCCACTTATGTACGCATACTATAGACACCCCCCAGGTACGATATTTAAAGGAATATTTCACTTTTTTTTTTTTTCACTTTAATCATCATTAAAATCACTGCTCCCGAAAAAACTGCCGTTTTTAAAACTTTTTTTTGCATTGATACATGTCCCCTGGGGCAGGACCCGGGTCCCCAAACCCTTTTTAGGACAATAACTTGCATATTAGCCTTTAAAATTAGCACTTTTGATTTAGAACGTTCGAGTCCCATAGACTTTAATGTGGTTCTAAAGTTCGTGCAAACTTTCAGTCCGTTCGCAGGTTCTGGTGCGAACCGAAGCGGGTGGTGTTCGGCTCATCCCTACTAAACATTATAAAACCCAGAAAAATAATTGCACAGCATTGCTGGATCAGCGAATCTGCAGTGGACAGACGTAGAGAACAGGTCACTATTGCAGTCAGAGCTGCTTATTGTATTTTTTTAAGATGCCAGGGAGTGATTTTTTCCCCTTTTTATCCAAGCTGGAGTTGGGCTTTAAATAGGATGGCCCAGTAGTGAAGCTGCCCAGATCCAGATGTATAGCCAGTAGTGAATCAGTTGCCTTTTAACTGTGGCAAACATCACATAAATAGCTTCTTCTTTTATCATAAGAGGACTGGTCAATTTAAGGAAGATAAGATATAGTATCTTTACCACTATTAAAAACAACTCTTGTTTGTTGTTACAGAACAAAACTGCCATTTAATAATTGAGGTGCGTATGAAAGTCAATGGTCTGCATTAAGCTTATGGTGGTGTAATATAATTTGGTGAAATTCCCAAAACCCTAAAGGGAGGGGTTTTATGGACATGTAAAATTCCATCTATCATTAAAATAGGTGCTATAAGTGTTTTTTTTTTTTTTTTTTTGTAATGAGACAACTAGACGGTGTTAGAAGTAAATAAATCATATCTTTACATTTAATAGTCATGTAACTGCTATACAGCTATCATATTTAGGACCCATCTTCCTGTCACTTTGTTGGCATCTAAGCTAAGTACTATCTTTCAGCTAATAGAGTGGCTATGAGAGAAAATATATAACAGTACACAGGAAAGCCAAAAGCTGCACTTAAAACACCTAGCGCGAGGCTCTGTGTGGGATTCTAATTTATGGTAAGTACATTTCCATTTGTCACCACCAAAGACTTAGCTTCAATCACAAAATATCGCAGCTGGCTCATTTTGGATCTTTAATGATCGTTTTTACCGAGAATGACAGGATAAAAAGTTGCTCTCCGAATCTGCGGAGCGCTGTGCAGATGCTATATAAATTTAGTTGCATTATGGCTCACTGTTTAAACATGCCCTAAATAATACAAGTTACATTCTCATTAAATAAACTTGCTCTGCTTCAGTGTCTCTAGGCAAAGGGATGTAATGGTGGAATGGAATTTATCACGCTGTCTTCACATTAGGATGATGTGCTCCATCTCCACTGGATTTTACAATGTGTTTGAAGTCAGCCTGGTGCACAGAAGAGTTTGCTTCAGTAGTACAATAAGTGAATCTAACAATATTGAATCCTGTTATTCAGGCGGTAACGGAATCATATTTGTTTTTTGTTTTTTTTGTAAGGGATAATGGTTGAAAGACTCTGACTGTGCTAGGCTGAGGGCATATACTCCATTTACATTAGAACCCCAGGTTAGAAATGAAAAAATGTCTCTTAGCCATCTGCTTGGTATCAGGCAATGCATGCCAATTGAATTCTGTCTCTCTGGTAAAAATGATGCTTGAAAAAGGCTATTCAGTAATCACAGATGGAGTGCAATAAATCGTAAAAAGCCCACTACGTAAATGTATTAAAGGAAACCTATGCTGGGAGAAATATGAAAGCTGCCATTGCTGGCCACCTGCAAATGCTAGTTTCCTGGCTTTCTCTGGCTTCCATACTTACTAAAACAATGACCCTTTAACAAGCGACCAAATGAGGAAAGTCATAAGTTCTGATTTGCATACCTCGTTCAAGTCAGTGCATTCATTCACTAATGAACAAAACCATTGTTTCTTTGGGGCATTGTGAGATATTTTGAAGGTCCCGTTTCTTTTTGGTTTTGGTTATTTGTATGAAGTTACACATATACAGAGAGAGAAAGTTTTGTACAATGTGCAGAATTAGTGGTGGAGGGCATTGAGTCCTAATGAATGCTTCTTCAAAAACAACCAAAAATTTTAGTGTGCTTTTTAATAAAATAAAGTATAGAGTTGTCGTTTTAAAGTAGAAACATAACAATAAGAGAACAGACAACAGAATAGGAAAGCGATTTGACAGGGGAGTAGAGAGAGATTGTCTGTTTCTAATGATCAGGAACAGCGAACTCTCTGTACTCCCAGACAGTCCACTCCCCCCACAGTTAGAAACACCTCCCTAGGGCACACTTAACCCCATGATCACCCCCTAGTATTACCCCTTCCCTGCCAGTGTCATTTATACAGTAATCAGTGCCTTTTTATAGCACTGATCGCTGTATAAATGCCACTGGTCCCAAAAAAGTGTCAAAAGTGTTTGCCACAATGTCGCAGTCCCGCTAACAATCACTGATCACTGCCGTTACTAGTAAAAAAAAAATAATAAAAATGCCATAAATATATCCCCTATTTTGTAGACTCTATAACTTTTGGGCAAACACATCAATATATGCTTATTGTGATTTTTTTATCAAAAATATGTAGCAGAATACATATTGGCCTAAATTGATGAATACATTCTTTTTTTATATATTATTTGGATATGTGTTATGCCCCGTACACACAGTCAGATTTTCCAACGGAAAATGTGTGATAGGACCTTGTTGTGGGAAATTCCGACCGTGTGTGGGCTCCATCACACATTTTCCATCGGATTTTCCGACACACAAAGTTTGAGAGCAGGATATAAAATTTTCCGACAACAAAGTCCGTTGTCGGAAATTCCGATCGTGTGTACACAAATCCGACGGACAAAGTGCCACGCATGCTCAGAATAAATAAAGAGATGAAAGCTATTGGCCACTGCCCCGTTTTATAGTCCCGACATACGTGTTTTACGTCACCGCGTTTAGAACGATCGGATTTTCTGACAACTTTGTGTGACCCTGTGTATGCAAGACAAGTTTGAGCCAACATCCGTTGGAAAAAATCCTAGGATTTTGTTGTCGAAATGTCCGAACAAAGTCCGACCGTGTGTACAGGGCATTATAGCAAAAAGTTAAAAATATTGTTTTTTTTCTCAAAATTTGTTTTTTTTTTTTTAAAGCGCAAAAAATAAAAACCGCAGACATGATCAAATACCACCCAAAAAAAAGCTATATTTGTGGGAAAAAAAGGACATGAATTTTATTTGGGTAAGGTGTCGCACGCCCACGCAATTGTCAGTTAAAGTAATGCAATGCCATATCATAAAAAATGGCCTGGTCATAAGGGGGTAAATCCTTCCGGGGCTGAAGTGGTTAAGGCTGTCAACAGATTGGCCTCTACAGATTCAGCAGTACCTAAAAATGGAAAGCAACTGAGCATGTGCAGAGTAAGGTGAGACAATGTATTCCTGGATTTTAAACAGTATAGGCACTTATTTTTAATTGAACTCTTTGTGGGTAACCTGTAATGTGACAAGGCCCGGAGGGCAGCATGTTGCTTTTAAACCACATTTGCCTACTAAAGTATTACATATATAATTTTTTTTTCAAGATACTTTTTCTTTTTGGCTGTATTGACTTGAAAATAAACAAGAAAAGATAACATGAAAAAAACATTATTTTCTAGTTTGACCAGTAATGGTTTTAAAACAGCTAGAGGTACTGTTTGTTCTAAGAATGTTCCAGTTTATGACACTAAAATTACATTACTGTTCCAAAGCAGGGCAAAGTTCTTTATACAGGAAATAAAGGTGTTTTTAATGTCTATTTATTAGTTGAAATGGATTCAACTGGAATAAAGTATGAAACCTGGATAGAAGTTGTATGAATCCTGTTTAAAAACTAAAATACACTAGTAATCCTTTCACTTTGTGACAAATTGCAAGCAGCAGGATTAATAAAGAAAACAAGACACAAAGAAGAGCAGCGCCAATCTAAGTGCAGCAATATTAAAACATTTTATTCTGTGGTAGACAATTGGGAACTCACAGGATCATAGATGTGTCAGCGCATTGGAATGATTACAAAGGTTCATCCACTCATAGGGGAAGGTAGCCGCCTCGCAGGTGAAGAGGCAGCTGGTGGTCCGTCTAACGCTGGAGAAGGAGAAGGAGTGGGGAGGAGCGTGCGTTCGGAGCATGCATGCTCCTTTTTTAGGCAATGTCGTGGCCATTTTGGAAGTGGTATTTAAGGTCTATTTGGCCAGGAAGTTTGGATGCAGTGCCATTGCAACCACTCACAAGTGATCGTAATGCATATCAAGTGTGCTGGTGTGACAGGGTGTCTTGATTGTCAATACAGGTGGCAGGATGGGCATATATAAAATGCGAATGAACATGAAACTAAAAGCATTAAAATGACAATGGCTTGCATAACAATGATTAATAAAACATATATAGAGATATACAGTAAACATTTCATGTTATACAGTTTAAGCAATCAGACAATCAAAGGGTCTCATAGCAGCAGTAATGGGACATTGATGAACATGGAATTTCAGAAGAACAAGAATAGAAATGAGAATTAGATATAAACTAAAAATATAAAGATATAAAGATAAAGAAAAGGATAAGGATGAAGAAAATAGAAATACAAATAAAAATAAACAAACTGAATAAAAATAAATAAAAATAAGAGAGATGGAAGAAAAAATGAAGGAAAGGTGGGAGGGAAGGGGGGTGTGGGTAAGGGGGAAGGGTGGAATGGGGTACTGGTGGATGGGGAAAAAAGGGGAAGAGAACATAATAGAAACAATGGGAACAACCATTGGGGGGGCACTGGAGGTACTTACTATTGAAGTGCTTACTATTGGAGAGTGTCTAGGAGGGGAATAGGACCATAAGGGTCCGTAACTATTGTTCTTGATGTGCACTAAACGTAGTAATCAATCTTGTAGTGGCATTGCTGCTCTGGGACTTGGATTTAAAAATTAGCTGCTCTTGTTTATTTAGATAAGAAAATCCTCCAATAAGAGACCAAATGGACTTTTAATCAAAGAGCAACTAGCCTGCCAGAGATGAATACAACACTATCGTTTAAATCATTTTTGTAGTGACTGCTCTGGAGACTATTCTATATGCTTTTCCTGCTGACCACTTGAGGTGATACTAGTTAATATGCTGTGATCTATGTAATAGTAACTACTTAGGTAGCTATGTATATTCACTAATGTCTTACTCTTCAATATACTGTTGTCTATTGTTATTATGATTTCTTTTGTTTCTTCTTTTTTTCTTTTTTCTTTATGATTATATTTTTTCTTAAATATTATGATGGCTATCTGCTTTTATAATGTTTTTTCTAAAATATCCTGCCATAATGTGTTGCGATTGCTATGCATCTTTGAGAATGGATGGACCATTTCCAGTGTTGGTTAAATTGCTCGAGTGTCCCCCGGGAACGGGGAGTTTACTATCTCCTCGAGTACCAGCTGCCTTCTCCTTCTTGGCAGCTGGATGGCGCCTCTAGCTCTGGCCCCTTGCTCGCCACTATTGCGGCGATCGAGGAGTCACTGCGCATGTGCGAACCTGGGGGACGCTCGCACCGGAAGTGATGTCAGCGAGCTGACCTTGCTCGTTTCACTTCCGGTTGGAACCATCATTTAAAGGGGAAGCCGAAACCACTCACCTGCTGTAACTCACATCACGGCAGTTATGGAGGATGGGCCACGTGCATCAGCGGAGGACAGAGGCTGCACTTTTGCTCCTGGTCGGGACCAGCAGGATTGGAGCCTTGGCTTTGGCTTTTGGAGTGGCTTAGCCCTCGTTTTTTGCTCTTAACATCGCCTGACCTGCCCTCTAGTACAGTACCTACAGATTATAATACAGTTATAATTTTTTTTTATTACCATATATATTTTTTCGTTTTTTCTTCCTTATTTGATATATTGATTGTGTCTTTCTATATGCCTATATTGTCCCGTGAGTGTAGTAGTTGGCTTTTGGGAATAATGTTTAGCAGTTTGGAGTGTGGGATTATAATAATTGGCTGTGTTCCTTCATGCTTTTATTTTGACTGTTGATAATTATTAGCAGTTGCATTTATATTTATACTCATAGCTAGCCGATGGGACTAAGGGGTGATTGGCTGTTTGATTATTGATCCTCTCCCAAAATATCCATCTTCTTCCCCCTCCTCCTTTCTTATCTCTCCCCCTTCCTCCTTTTACATTGCTATACTCTGATGTATGGTCTATTCAAGTGATGAGATATTTTTTCTCTCACTTTTTAGTCCTGCACCGTGACCCAGTGAGGATGTCTAATTGAGTCTCCATTCTTGTGCTATATTTATATATATATATATATATGTGTTAATATATGATGCTTTTGCATCTTAATACATATATATTTTTGCATTCCTAGATGACCTATGACACAGTCTTTTTATCTATACGCATGGTTCAACATCCACAAGACCATATAGGTGATTCTGACATCACCTGTTTGTCATGGAATGGTGTCCGTCCTTTCTCTTGGATGTTGCAATGTGATCAATGTCAGATTATTTGGGTGAGCACTGTAATGAAAAATACAATTGTACTTCCACAAAATTATTGTGTATACTTTTTGATACTAATGTCATATTTTTTTTGTAACTTGGACTATGCAGATGCATGGGGAAAAGCCCCGAAGAAGCAGTAATCGAGACTGTGAAACGCGTTGGCTACCCAATACACACAAGCATCTGTTCAAGCTTTTTGGAAAATTAGTATTATCTTGGTCATTTGTTTTATGACTAAGACTGTTTTAAACTGTATATTATGTAATAAATGATCTATTTTTTGAACTTCTCTTTGTGGTTGTGCTTGCCTCATGACAGAAATATGCATCCTTAAAAATCCCAATTATTTTTGAGGGACAGATTTGATCTATTTTCTCTTAATATTCTCTTCTATTTACATCTAGCCATTCTCTGCATGCTGCATTTTTCCTGGCACAGCATGGGCTGCTGTACCAGTGGGAAACGCAGGAAAAAAGGTCCCTGCACCATTTCAAATCTCAGCCACACTGAAACTGCATGATGCTTTGTCACCATGGGGTTTCATGTACCCAAAAATGCACCGCGTTTTCAGATGTGTGTGGGTGCTAATAAGAATTAATGTCACCCCACACGTCTGCTAAGGAGCAGTGCATTTTGCCTGTGGGTGCTTGAGGGTGCGGGAACAGGTGCAGTTTACACACATTCCTGCACCTGCCTAAGTGTGAATCTAGCCTGACACCTATTATTATAGTAAGAGGCTTCTGAAAGGCTGCTTGGATGGATTGAGGTACTCATGCATGAGCACAAATTATCATTCCAGAATGGTTCCAACACAGTCAACTGTGAGAGGACACAAAAAAGTCACAAGGGATAATCAAGTTACCAAAAATTCAAAATGTATGACAAGCTGTGAAAAAAAGTAAGACAAACCTCAAAAAAATATTTAAATGTATTAACAGTAAAAGGTCAGGTCTGAACATGTAGGCCAGTCACTAGTTGGTGACTAGGGATAAATAGAAGGCAAATCTATGAACTACATTCTTCATCTCTGTATACACTAAATAAAATGTTATAGAAATGGACCAGGTTGTGTGTACAAACATACAATACCACAGGAAATCAATGAAAGTAATATTGAGTACCCAATAGTAGTGCTATATCAAACAAAACAGGCACCAAACCAGGTAGTAAGGGCAAACATAATATATTGTTACCCAATATGATTGGTAACAAGGCCAGCATAAAATGAATTGACGATGGTAACAACTCTAATTGGCATGCAATGTGATTAACAGCAAAAACTAGACATAAGATGACATTTGGCATTCAGATCAACATAAATAGTAGCAAGGCCACCTTAAGTGCAGCAGTGAGCAGTAGTAAAGTTGAATCCACCAAGTGATGGAACTATACTGTCAGAGCGCATTTATGGCAGTGATGCTAGTCCTAGACCGACTGGATATGCACTGTCCAAAGCGGAGGATGGTAGAAGGGGCAGGGGAACAAAGGGGACTTGCTGAACAATTTTTACAAGAAGAGCAGTCTTTTGAGATGTTCTTCTGCTGGCTATTGTTGGGGCCCTTTAAAATGTTGGTGCACTTAACAATAGTACCAGTAACCTGCATGCAGTATAGGTACAGTTTAGGTACGATATAGTCTCAGCACAGGTGCAAGATAGATGTGGTTCATATGTGGTAAAGGTTCAGTATAATGAGGTATAGGGTCGGTATAGGTGCAGTCTAGGTTTGGAGAATGCTGTAGTGACTTCTTGCTGTAGAAAGGGGGCCCCCTCAGTGAAAGCCTCCGGTGATCAGTGGTGGGAAGCAGAAGGGGAATGGACACTCCAGTCTCCCTGCGGCAGCGGTGCAGATGCTGTGATAGGGCAGTACTGTATTGTCCCCAGGAGTCCTCTATCCCAGTCTCAGGTTCAGATCTCCTCTGGTATGGTCTCTCGTTGGCAAGTGAAGATCCAGGCAGAGGTGCTCTCTCTTTCTCACTCCCCCAGCAGAAAGAAGAATAGCTTTCCTGGGCAGTTTGATAAAAAACATCTCAAATGGTCTCATGATCTGTAGTGTAAGGAGTCCATTGGCCCCATTATATTGCTGCCATCTGAAACTACAATTTCCACGACTCTTAGCACTCTGCATAGAAGTCCATGGGCTTGCTTGGCTTTATCTTTCCCCCTGCTGGCCAGAAGAGAATGGTGCAGCATAGCATCATTATCTCAGCAGAGGGAAAGAAGAATAAAAGGCCAATGTTTCCATCTCCATATTGCTGTAGCTCCGCACCTGGCTACAACTGCCACAACCTCAATTGAACCACAGTGACTCAAAACTGAAAAGGTCCAGAAACAGTTTTATGAAATAAAGGTATATAAGGCACCTGGATCAGATAGTTATACCCATGTGTGCTCAGAGAATTGTTTCTAATTTTTCTGTTAACCGTAGATGGATTGGGATTTATTAATCAGCCAGCCGGCTAATAAAAAAATCCAAACGGATTTCCCCACCCACACAATTGAGGTGGAGGGAGGAATTCTCTCCGTTGTGATATTGTTTTCTGACAGCAAGGACTCTTCTGCTGTCAGAATACACAGATCAGCGCTGAAGCCAATTTCTGCTCTGAACAAACAAGAATTTTCCAAAATTCCCATTTAAGAGCAGACGATTGTTAGATTCTCTAGTGGGAATGTTGATAGAGGGATCAGCCCTGCTGAACTGGCCGTATTTTGACCCATCTTTGGCCAGCTTTTGACCCCTTTCACACTGAGGCGATTTTCAGGCATTTTAGCGCTAGAAATAGTGCCTGTAAAGTCCCTGAAAACTGCCCCCCATTCATTTTAGTGTCACTTTTCACACTGTGGCGGTGCCCTTGCGGGACGTTAGGCAAAGTTATTTTATATTGGTGTCTTTATATGTGTAGCACACCCCCCGTAGGGACTGCTGATTAATTTGCATCCCCCACTTCTGCACAGCCAGGCACACAGACATTTCACAGGCATTCCAGAGTCAAAGAACAGTCCGTGACTTTGTTTTTGTTATTTTTTATGGGTTAATTATTTGGATATGGATGGGAAGTTATTGGATGCCCCCTTGACTTTAGCAAAGCGTGAGCAACAACTTCAGGGACATCTTTCTATATACAGTCTATATACAGTTTCCTCTACTTTCCTTCTGCACACCCTTGCTTGCTGGCTCCAGCTGAATCACTGTTAGTTGATCTGACAGGCTCTCATAGTCCCTTGTTGTGTAGCGAAAATACAGTGAACAGCTTGTACTTCTCCTCTGTGGTTACTGTGAGTCCCACAGCACACAGAGCCACTATTTTAATACAAGTCCCATTTGGGAGAGAGCAGGAAAATACAGCGCGGTGGGGAAGGAAGAAGAGGCGCCCTCTGCACTAGACATGTGCCATTCGTTTTGGTCCGAAGATAGATTCTGACAAATTTTTGGTTATTCCGAGAATCTTCAAATGAAATAGTAACAAATTTAATAAAAACTTGTTTTGTATATTTGTTTTCTAATGAATTCCAAATTTTCGTAACGATTCGAAATCAGATCGGTCAAAAAATGATCGACCTATTCAAATTCTGTTTGAAGAACAGCTGGTTGTTAAGGAGCAGACCGGGAAGCCGGCTTCCGCATCCTTAACAACCGATGATTCACCGGCTGTCAGCGGGCTTCCCCACTGATAGCTGAAATGTAAATAAAAGAATACTGTCACTGGAAAAATCAGAAAAAAAAACCAGGGCGGGGCCCCCCAATCCATACCAGACTCAAGTCCGGTATGAATTATAAGGTGAACCCCATGCCAAAATAAAAAAAAAGTCTGCTCCCCGGCCCAAGGCACCTTGTCCTTATGTTGATGAGGACAAGGGCCTCTTCCCCACAACCCTGGGCAGGGGCCCCCAGAGCCCACCCCTCCACCAAGAAAGTGTAAAAAAAAAAGGGAGTAAAGACAAAATACGAGTTCTTGACAATTCCTTTATCTAAAAAAAAAAACCCTTGGTGTAGATCCATCATCAATCATAACGCCTGCCACACCACCAAACCCAAATCGTCAATGGCTCCCACCGTCTGCCTGCTCCACCGTCTGACATTTCTTATAGCTAAGGGGTGCGGCCACCCAGGTGACTCTTTGCCTGATGTCATTGACCGGGGCATGCTGGGTCAGTGATGTCACAATGAGGCGGGGTCACCCGGTGACGTCATTCAGTGACTTCGCCCCTTAGTTATATAAGATAATTTTTTGACTGATCTGAATTTGAATCGTTTCGAAAATTTTGAATTTGTTAAAAAATGTATAAATGAAACAAAATTTAACATAACAAAACTAAATTAAGTCCAATACGAATCAATGAAACAAAATTAGTAACATAACGAATCTATCCGAAACAAAACACATTTTTTACCCTTTCCGCGCGTGTCTACTCTTCACAGCCACTCCCACCATGCATGCGCGAGGGGAACAGCTCTCACACACAGGAGTCTCAGCCTCTGCAGAGGAGAGTGGGGCAGAGCACTTGGCTACAATAGTATACTGGCTCTAAAAGAAGTAGAGGGTCAAATAATGATTCTGAGAGCAATTTAGTGTATCTTGGGGCAGTCCCAATAAATATGGTGTAGGGTCCCAACTGCAAAGCATAATTTTTAACCTATTTTTAAGCTTCTAGAATTTACTTTTCCTAAACATGAGCATCAAATTTTACTTCTTCCTATATAAAATCTCCCAGATTTCCAAATTTGAATGTCAAAAAATGATTACACATTGCGCTGACAATTTAAAGATGTCAGCCTGTTCCGTTTTTTAAAAATATAATTTTACTATGTCAAGGCAACATAGTAAATGACTCTACCGGAACATCATTTGCTTTGACCTGCATGACACTGATAATTCTACTCTTACCTTTTACTTGTATTCATAAGTCTGCTCTCAAACAAAACTGATAAACACAGTTAACAGATTATTATTATGCAGCAGCTCCTCCTTGTTGTTTCTTTCTTTTATTTCATCATATTGTTTTATTTGAGACAATAAAAACCAGCTCTCTGATGTACTTTAGTTTTCAATCAGGCGCACATAATCTCTTCAGGGAGTGTAGGGGAAAAAAACTGCGCTTCAACAAATATATATAAAGTGAAAAAAGAAGCTGCCAACACTCAAACATACAAGGTTCGAAGTGAATAATAAAGTGACAGTGTGGCGCTAACTAGAAACTGTGTAAATGTGTACCCTGGATGTGGTACAACTATAGCAATAATGTGCACATAATCTCTTCTCTCAAATTAGGCTTCACTATCACTTCTCTATTGACTTTTTAACATGAGATATGATTTAGGCCCTGTTCACATTTGGCAATTTGGGATCGTGGGCAGAATCACCGCAATTCTGCCCACGATTCCAAATCGCACTGGAGTGGCAAAATGCACCACGCGTGTTTGAGTGTCATTAATTTTTAACCGGTTCAATACAGGGCATTTTCACCCCCTTCCTTCCCAGGCCAATTTTTAGTTTTCAGCGCTGTCGCACTTTAAACGACAATTGCGCGGTCGTGCAACGTTGTACCCCAAAAAAATTGACGTCCTTTTTTCCCCACAAATAGAGCTTTCTTTTGGTGGTATTTGATCGCCTCTGTGGTTTTTATTTTTTGCGCTATAAACAAAAGAAGAGCGACAATTTTGAAAAAAACACAATATTTTTTACTTTTTGCTATAATAAATATCCCAATTTTTTTTTTTAAAAGACAAAATTTTTCCTCAGTTTCAGCCGATACGTATTCTCCTACATATTTTTGGTAAAAAAAATCGCAATAAGCGTCTATTGATTGGTTTGCGCAAAAGTTATAGCGTCTACAAAATACGGGATAGATTTATGGCATTTTAAAAAAAAATATATATTTATTTATTTTTTTAGCGGCGATTGCGATTTTTTTTCGTGACTGCGACATTATGGCGGACACATTGGACACTTTTGACACATTTTTGGGACCATTCACATTTATACAGCGATCAATGCTATAAAATTGCATTGATTACTGTGTAAATGTGACAGGCAGTGAAGGGGTTAACCACTAGGGGGCGGGGAGGGGTTAATATGTTTCCTAGGGAATGATTCTAACTGTAGGGGGAGGGGACGCACAAGGGGAGGAGACCGATCAGTGTTCCTCCGTTCTGGGAACACAGATCGCTCTCCTCACAACTGACAGGACGTGGAACACGATGTTTACACACACAGATCCACGGTCCGGCCCGGTTAACGGGCAATCGCGGGTAGTTTCAGCCACCCTTTTTTGTGAATAAAGCTTCAAAATGACATAGGGTCCGGCTTATTGCAGAATAGGAGGATTTAGCTGCATGTTGAGCTTCACACAGGGAAACGTTTAGTGGGAACAGAACAATGTGCTTTTTTCTGCGGTTGTCACACGATAAATTACAAAGCTTTTTACATGAAAGAAGCTCTTGCTCCTTTTTGGGTGACAAGCTTTGTGTGATGCAGTTTGCTGTGATTGCCATGATTTATCATGTGTCAATCGTGGCAAAACCGCACCCTGTTTGAGTGCAATTGAAAATAAATAGCACCAAAGCATGCTGCGTTTTGCCACTTATGCAGTGTGATTTGGAATCGTGAGCAGATTCTCTTCTCCATTGCCTTTTTAAAATGAGATATGATTTAGGTCCCATTCACATCTGGCAAAGTGGGATTGCGGGTAGAATCGCTGTAATTCTGTCCACAATTCCAAATCACCAAATGAGAACAAGGCATTACACTTGTAGTTCTACTCCTGCAGGAGCCATTTGGTGATTTGGGTTCTCTGTTCTGCATCTCGACTGAAAGAACACCCTCAGCCCCTGTGACACACCTGCTTGAATGAAAGTTACTGCAAGCACATATAACAACACAAGTATAGATACTTTTAACTTGGCTGTGAATTAGCACCAGGAAATGGACACATGATTGTTTACTGGTAAATGAACTCAGTGTATTGGTATGGATTAGAATAAATGGTGGTCTGAGCACAAATTAACACACATAAGGTGGTTTTAGACACAGTCCGCTAGACAGTGTAACCACTTTTACAAGGTAACTTAGAAGAGAGTTCTGTACAATTATACTGGAATTAAATAAACATATATCAGCAAAGTCAGCAATAAACAGTGCATATACAGTATCTCACAAAAGTGAGTACACCCCTCACATTTTTGTAAATATTTTAGTCTATATTTTCATGTGACACTGAAGAAATGATACTTTGCTAGAATGTAAAGTAGTGAGTGTACAGCTTGTATAGTAGTGTAAATTTGCTGTCCCCTCAATATAACTCAACACACAGCCATTAATGTATAAACCGCTGGCAACAAAAGTGAGTAAACCCCTAAATGAAAATGTCCAAATTGGGCCCAAAGTGTCAATAATTTGTGTGGCCACCATTATTTCCCAGCACTGCCTTAACCCTCTTGTGCATGAAGTTCTATAGAGCTTCACAGGTTGCCACTGGACTGGGGTCCTCTTCCACTCCTCTACAATGACATCACAGAGCTGGTGGATGTTAGAGACCTTGCGCTCCTCCACCTTCCATTTGAGGATGCCCCACAGATGCTCAATAGGGTTTAGGTCTGGAAACATGCTTGGCCAGTCCATCACCTTTACCCTCAGCCTTTTTAGCAAGGTAGTGATCGTCTTGGAGGTGTTTTTGGGGTCGTTATCATGTTGGAATACTGCCCTTCGGCCCAGTCTACGAAGGGAGGGAATCATGCTCTGCTTCAGTATGTCACAGTACATGTTAATATTCATGGTTCCCGCAATGAACTATAGCTCCCCAGTGCCGGCAGCACTCATGCAACCCCAGACCATGACACTCCCACCACAATGCTTGACTGTAGGCAATACACACTTGGCTTTGTACTCCTCATCTGGTTGCCGCCACACACGCTTGAGACAATCTGAACCACATACGTTTATCTTGGTCTCATCAGACCACAGGACATGGTTCCAATAATCCATGTCCTTAGTCTGCTTGTCTTCAGCAAACTGTTTGCGGGCTTTCTTGTGCATCATCTTTAGAAGCGGCTTCCTTCTGGGATGATAGCCATACAGACCAATTTCATGTAGTGTGCGGCGTATGGTCTGAGCAATGACAGGCTGATCCCCTACCCCTTTAACCTCTGCAGCAATGCTGGCAGCACTCATACGTCTATTTCCCACAGACAACCTCTGGATATGACGCTGAGCACGTGCACTCAACTTCTTTGGTCGACCATGGCGAGGCCTATTCTGAGTGGAACCTGTCTTGGCCACCATGCTTCAGCACAGTTTCAGGGTCTTGGCAATGCTCTTATAGCCTAGGCCATCTTTAAGTAGAGCAAAAATTCTTTTTTCAGATCTTTAGAGAGTTCTTTGTCATGAGGTGCCATGTTGAACTTCCAGTGACTAATATGAGAAAGTGAGAGCAATAACACCAAATTTAACACACCTGCTCCCCATTCACCATTCAACACTAATGAGTCACTTGACACTGGGGAGGGAAAATGGCTAATTGGGCCCAATGTGGACATTTTCACTTAGGGGTGTACTCACTTTTGTGGCCAGCGGTTTGGACATCAATGACTGTGTGTTGAGTTATTTTGAGGGGATAGCAAATTTACACTGTTATACAAGCTGTACACTCACTTTTTTACATTGTAGCAAAGTGTAATTTCTTTAGTGTTGTCACATGAAAAAATATAATAAAATATTTACAAAAATGCGAGGGGTGTACTCACTTTTGTGAGATACTGTAAGCATTAACTGCATTGTGAATTATAATACTATAACTAGTAGTCTAGGAGGATGACTAGAAGATATGGTGCAATGTCCCCTGAGAGGTACCTCTTAGCATAAGTAATAGGCAAAGGTCTCTGTGTAGCATCTGTAAAGGGGCACTTTTTAGTCCTAACTCTTCAGCTGGCAGCTAGAACTGGGGCCCAGTTGTATCATTGGTGCACATGAGAATAGTCCCAGCCAAGCCTGCAGGCAGCAGTAGGGTCACTAGATGTCTGCATAGTCAGTTCCTAAAGGGCTTAGTCTCTTTCTCTAGCAGCCACGTCACAAACAGCGATTAGTTCCCAAATGTCTGCACTCAGCACTTTGGATCCTGATCAGGCTTCTGGTATGCAGCAGTGATGGTGCACACTGGACAGAGATGTCCACTCTTTGAGCTCCCTCACTGCAAGAGGAAGCCGTGTCCTTTACAGTCTGAGAAAACAAAGCTCTTTCCCTCACCGGAAAATGCAGTTCTAAAGCTCTTGATTAGGTTAGAGCCTCTCTCCTCTGGAGTACAGTTCCCACAGTGTAATGCAGCCCAGTTCTCACAGTGCAATGCAGCCTGACTCTAGTGAACTCTTCCTGCTCAGCAGCTATTTCATCTTGCTGATATGGCTATTTTTCAGTTCAGCACTGTAGGGCATCAGCTACAGAGAGCAGCTGCAGCTAGATTAACCTTGACTTCCTGGGGGGGGCAATCTTTTAAGGCTTCCATTTGGAAGAAATCGCCTTCCTCTTCACACCAACTTGAACTCAATGTACCCCCCACATACTTGTCGGTTGTGCATAAAGAGCTGCAGGCTTTATATTTGTCTGTTTCACCTAACAGGATTCTCAAATAGCATGCAGTGCTTTCCCCCACAGGAGTTGCCGGAGATGATGGGTCCTCTGTTCTGCCATGACTCTTACAGACACTCAGTCCCCACTGACACATCCAGTCATAGGTAGAAAGCCACCCACACCTGAATAACTTAAAGTGGATGTAAACCTGATGCATATATCTGCAGTGTTTTCTTATCTTTCTTCAAAGTACTATGTCCCGTAGCTGTCTCCTGCTCCGTTCTTCTGTTATCAGCCTGAGAACTCCTGACAAGTTCTCCCTCACATACAATAAAAGCAGCCAGAGTTTTGTGTTGGGGAGGAGCTATAAATGGATTAGCAGAGCCCTGACCTATTCAATGATCAGCTCTGAAAGTCTCTGCCTATGTGGAGAGGGGGTGTGTGCCTTTCCTCCAATCAGCTGTCTTGGCTGTATGCAAAGGCTTCACTGCAGTGCTAACCAGGAAGAGAAAAACCCCTAACACGATGTGCACTTTCTAAACAGTATATACTGTAAGCTGAACACAGCAGGTATACATGTAAAACTTATGTAGAAAGGTTTGTTTCATCCCTGTGTATCATCTAAGGCTGTTCATTCACTGGGCATATGCAAGGGTTTACATCCACTTTAAGCATTACTGAGTCACAAATATATAATAATACTCTGAAATTAGGCCACAGACTAGGACCCTGCATTCACTATATCTGGTCTCTCACAGTACACAAAACATGGAAATGCAATTATTTTAGTAAATATAAAATATATACCTTTTCTCATCAGCAGTATATAGCAGTCTTGTGATTTCTATCAGTGTCCGGCCGCGCACTGGTTACAGCTTGTAGGAGGAGTTTTCATTCTCCTCTGACTGTCTTATTGGGCTACATGACTCCTGACCCTCTGTCTGGATGTGCAGGGTGCCCCCAAGGCTCGGTACTATCAGAAGATGGATTGCAGACTGTGGAAGAAGGGGAGGAACAGAGAAGACAGGATCAAACAGCCTTTTTACACAATGATCTGGATTAACACCTTAGGTTCCACAGTGGGTATAACAAGCATGCTTTACTGCATATATAGACTGATTTTACTGTTGTGGGTTTAGTAACACTGTATTATATCAAAGCAGATAAACAGTGCAAGACTTAGCATCCAGAAATAATGCACTTCAAAGTTGCATAACTAAATAGTGAAAGTGAACACTGACTGCAGCAGTATTAAATCAAATTTTAATCAAAATAACTAATAACGAGTAAACTTTAAACCAATACCTCAGATGTGAGTATGAATAAGTGTTCCACTGGACACAGCGCATCATGGTGCTCAGTACGGGGTATCATGTGATGGCTATGACCAATCATAGCCATCACATCATTAAATGGAAGCAAAACTGTCATAAATGGAAGTTTGCTTACCATTGTGATGCTGTGATTGCCCCACAGTTATCACATGGTGCCTGGGCCAATCACAGCACTCTGTGCCTTGTGATTAGCTGTAGCCAATCACAGCATCACAACAGTAAGCAAGTTATTATGAATAAAAGCTATTAATGATAGTTAAAACTATTGCATATAACAGTGATCATCACTCTTATAAGCAATAACAGTATAAAATAAATACCCGATCACTCCCTCAGAGTAGTACAGTGTCACTATGGGGACACTGAACAACTCTAAAGACAGTATGTAAAAAAAATCCTTAAAAAATTAAATAAAAAAACGATTTAAAGAAACATTTTTTTTTCACATGCTGTCATTAGTCAGTATCCCTGATCACCATCACAACTGTTATATGATGACGCTGTACTAAACTAGTGACAGTATGTTAAAAAAAAATATTTAATTCCCTAGGTTTCCAAAAAATTGTGACAAAAAATTACAACTTAAAAAAATCCTTGCCATGCTTCTTACTAAATACCTTGGACTGTACTTTCCAAAAAGGGGTAATATACATTATACAAATATACAGTATATGCCATAGTTTGCAGACTCTATAATTTTCACACAGACTAAATAAAATTCACCAATTTGGGGTTTTTTTTAGCAAAGAAATGTAGCAGACGACATTTTGGCATAAATTTATGAAGAAGGATTATTTGTTTGCAAAATTTTATAACAGAAACTAAGAAAAACTTGCTTTTTTAAAAATGTTAACATTTTTTTCTTTATATAGCAAAAAATAAATAAAAACATAGTGGTGATTAAATACCACCAAAAGAAACCTCTCATTGTGTAAAAAAAAAATATATAAATTTAACTTTGTGTACAGTGTTGCATGACAGCGCAATTGGCAGTTAACCACATGCCTACACCCTAACGCAGATATACTGCGGCAGAATAGCACGGGCAGGCAAAATCACGTACCTAGTACGTGATCTGCCTCCCGCGGGCGGGGGGCACACCGCGCCCCCCCGGTGCCCGAGGCGGTCAGCATCGTTAGGGGAGCGATCCAGGCTGAGGGGGAGACCACTCATTCGTGGCCACCCCCTCGCGATCGCTTGCAACGAATGAGAATCTTCCTCTGCTGCTGTATAGTAAACAGCGGCAGAGGAAATTATGTCATCTCTCCTCGGGTCGGTATTTTCCGTTCCGGCGCCGAGGAGAGAAGACATCCGAGTAAGTGCACCAACGCCACACATACAGTAAAACACACCAGGCACACTTTTCACCCCCCATCACCCCCCGATCACCCCCTGATCACCCCCTAAACACCCCCCCTCCCGTCACAGTGACACCAATAGCAGTTTTTTTTTCTGATTACTGCATTGGTGTCAGTTTGTGACAGTTAGAAGTGGTAGGGCAGTTAGTGGTAGGCCCCCTTTAGGTCTAGGGTACCCCCCTAATAAAGTTTTAACCCCTTGATCACCCCCCGTCGCCAGTGTCACTAAGCGATCGTTTTTCTGATCGCTGTATTAGTGTCACTGGTGACGCTAGTTAGGGAGGTAAATATATAGGTTCGCAGTCAGCATTTTATAGCATCAGGGACCCCCATATACTACCTAATAAAGGTTTTAACCCCTTGATTGCCCCCTAGTTAACCCTTTCACCAGTGATCACCGTATAACTGTTACGGGTGACGCTGGTTAGTTAGTTTATTTTTTGTAGTGTCAGGGCACCCGCCGTTTATTACCGAATAAAGGTTTAACCCCCTGATTGCCCGGCGGTGATATAACTTTTTTTAGGGTCAGATAGGGTCTGCGTCGCCCCAGGCAGCGTCAGGTTAGTGCCAGTAGCGCTAACACCCACGCACGCACCATACACCTCCCTTAGTGGTATAGTATCTGAACGGATCAATATCTGATCCGATCAGATCTATACTAGCGTCCCCAGCAGTTTAGGGCTCCCAAAAACGCAGTGTTAGCGGTATCAGCCTAGATACCTGCTAGCACCTGCGTTTTGCCCCTCCGCCCAGCCCAGCCCACCCAAGTGCAGTATCGATAGATCACTGTCACTTACAAAACACTAAACACATAACTGCAGCATTCTCAGAGTCAGGCCTGATCCCTGCGATCGCTAACAGTTTTTTTGGTAGCGTTTTGGTGAACTGACAAGCACCAGCCCCAGGCAGCGTCATGTTAGTGCCAGTAGCGCTAACACCCACGCACGCACCGTACACCTCCCTTAGTGGTATAGTATCTGAACGGATCAATATCTGATCCGATCAGATCTATACTAGCGTCCCCAGCAGTTTAGGGTTCCAAAAAACACAGTGTTAGCGGGATCAGCCCAGATACCTGCTAAGACCTGCGTTTTGCCCCTCCGCCCGGCCCAGCCCAGCCCACCCAAGTGCAGTATCGATCGATCACTGTCACTTACAAAACACTAAACACATAACTGCAGAGTTCGCAAAGTCAGGCCTGATCCCTGCGATCGCTAACAGTTTTTTTGGAAGCGTTTTGGTGAACTGGCAAGCACCAGCGGCCTAGTACACCCCGGTCGTAGTCAAACCAGCACTGCAGTAACACTTGGTGACGTGACGAGTCCCATAAGTGCAGTTCAAGCTGGTGAGGTGGCAAGCACAAGTAGTTTCCCGCTGCCACCAAGAAGAAGACAAACAGGCCCGTCGTGCCCATAATGCCCTTCCTGCTGCATTCGCCAATCCCAATTGGGAACCTACCACTTCTGCAGCGCCCGTACTTCCCCCATTCACATCCCCAACCAAATGCAGTCGGCTGCATGAGAGGCATTTTCTTTATGTCCTCCCGAGTACCCCTACCCAAAGAACCCCCCCAAAAAAGATGTTGTGTCTGTAGCAAGCGCGGATATAGGCGTGACACCCGCTATTATTGTCCCTCCTGTCCTGACAATCCTGGTCTTTGCATTGGTGAATGTTTTGAACACTACCATACACTAGTTGAGTATTAGCGTAGGGTACAGCATTGCACAGACTAGGCACACTTTCACAGGGTCTCCCAAGATGCCATCGCATTTTGAGAGACCCGAACCTGGAACCGGTTACAGTTATAAAAGTTACAGTTACAAAAAAAGTGTAAAAAAAAAAAAAAAAACACAAAAAAACACAAAAAAATATATATAATAAAAAAACAAAAATAGTTGTCGTTTTATTGTTCTCTCTCTCTCTATTCTCTCTCTCTTGTTCTGCTCTTTTTTACTGTATTCTATTCTGCAATGTTTTATTGTTAATATGTTTTATCATGTTTGCTCTTCAGGTATGCAATTTTTTATACTTTACTGTTTACTGTGTTTTATTGTTAACCATTTTTTTGTCTTCAGGTACGCCATTCAGCTGCAGCGCAGATTTATCTATCTTGACAGCAACAGCGTTTGCTCCCACGATACATAAAGCCGTGACTCCAGCGCTGTCGGAAGTGATATATGCTGAAGCATGGGGGCAGCAGGGGCGGAGGAGCGATTTGCTCCTAACTTTTGGGGCAGATGCCCCAATGCTTTGGCATATATAAATGGTGCATGTATTCCCATCATTAGAAGTGGGTGGATGAAGGGAGGTATTCTAATGGACCAGCAACGTACTGGTATGTTGCTGGACTTTGAATGGTTATACTAGAACGATGCCTGCACATTTAGGTATCATCTTGGTATCATTCTTTTCAGCCAGCGGTTGGAAGCATTGGGAAATTGGGAAAGCATTTTATCACACTGATCTTGGTGTGGTCAGATGCTTTGAGGGCAGAGGAGAGATCTAGGGTCTAATAAACCCCATTTTCTTCAAAAAAGAGTACCTGTCACTACCTATTGCTATCATAGGGGATATTTACATTCCCTGACATAACAATAAAAATGATTAAAAAAATAAAAAATTAAAGGAACAGTTTAAAAATAAGATAAAAAAGCAAAAAAAAAATAAAGAAAAAAAAACAAAAACACCCCTGTCCCCCCCTGCTCTCGCGCAAAGGCGAACGCGAGCATTGGTCTGGCGTCAAATTAAACAGCAAATGCACCATGCATGTGAGGTATCACCGCAAAGGTCAGATCGAGGGTAGTAATTTTAGCAGTAGACCTCCTCTGTAAATCTAATGTGGTAACCTGTAAAGGCTTTTAAAGGCTTTTAAAAATGTATGTAGTTTGTCGCCACTGCACGTTTGTGCGCAATTTTAAAGCATGTCATGTTTAGTATCCATGTACTGGGCCTAAGATCATCTTTTTTATCTCATCAAACATTTGGGCAATATAGTGTGTTTTAGTGCATTAAAATAAAAAAAAAGTGTGTTTTTTCCCCTAAAAATGCATTTGAAAAATCGCTGCGCAAATACTGTGTGAAAAAAAAATTAAACACCCACTATTTTAATCTGTAGGGCCTTTGCTTTAAAAAAATATATAATGTTTGGGGGTTCAAAGTAATTTTCTTCCAAAAAAAAAAAATTTTTTCATGTAAACAAATAGCGTCAGAAAGGGCTTTGTCTTCAAGTGGTTAGAAGAGTGAGTGATGTGTGACATAAGCTTCTAAATGTTGTGCATAAAATGCCAGGACAGTTCAAACCCCCCCCAAATGACCCCATTTTGGAAAGTAGACACCCCAAGCTATTTGCTGAGAGGTATGTAGAGTCCATGGAATATTTTATATTGTGACACAAGTTGCGGGAAAAAGACAATTTTTTTGCACAAAGTTGTCACTAAATGATATATTGCTCAAACATGCCATGGGAATATGTGAAATTACACCCCAAAATACATTATGTTGCTTCTCCTGAGTATGGGAATACCACATGTGTGAGACTTTTTGGGAGCCTAGCCGCATACGGGACCCCAAAAACCAAGCACCGCCTTCAGGGTTTCTAAGGGTGTAAATTTTTGATTTCACTCCTCACTGCCTATCACAGTTTCGGAGGCCATGGAATGCCCAGAAGGCACAACCCCCCCCCCAAAAGACCCCATTTTGGAAAGTAGACACCCCAAGCTATTTGCTGAGAGGTATGGTGAGTATTTTGCAGACCTCACTTTTTGTCACAAAGTTTTGAAAATTGAAAAAAGAAAAAAAAATACACTTTTCTTTTCTTTCTTCATTTTCAAAAACAAATGAGAGCTGCAAAATACTCACCATGCCTCTCAGCAAATAGCTTGGGGTGTCTACTTTCCAAAATGGGGTCATTTGGGGGGGGGGGGGGGGTTGTGCCATCTTGGCATTTTATGGCCTTCGAAACTGTGATAGGTAGTGAGGATTGAAATAAAAAATTTACGCCCTTAGAAATCCTGAAGGCGGTGATTGGTTTTCGGGGGGCCCCGTACGCAGCTAGGCTCCCAAAAAGTCCCACACATGTGGTATCCCCATACTCAGGAGAAGCAGCAGAATGTATTTTGGGGTATAATTCCACATATGCCCATGGAATGTTTGAGCAATATATCATTTAGTGACAACTTTGTGCAAAAAAAAAAGTTTGTAATTTTCTCGCAACTTGTGGCAAAATATAAAATATTCCATGGACTCCACATGCCTCTCAGCAAATAGCTTGGGGTGTCTACTCTCCAAAATGGGGTCATTTGGGGGGGGGGGGGTTGAACTGTCCTGGCATTTTATGGCCTTCAAAACTGTGATAGGTAGTGAGGATAGTGAGGAGTGAAATCAAAAATTTAGGCCCTTAGAAATCCTGAAGGCGGTGATTGGTTTTCGGGGCCCCGTACACGGCTAGGCTCCCAAAAAGTCCCACACATGTGGTATCCCCATACTCAGGAGAAGCAGCTAAATGTATTTTGGGGTGCAATTCCACATATGCCCATGGCCTGTGTGAGCAATATATCATTTAGTGACAACTGTTTGTAATTTTTTTTTGTCATTATTCAATTACTTGGGAAAAAAAAAATTAATATTCAATGGGCTCAACATGCCTCTCAGCAATTTCCTTGGGGTGTCTACTTTCCAAAATGGGGTCATTTGGGGGGGGGGGGGTTGTACCGCCCTGCCATTTTAGCACCTCAAGAAATGAGATAGGCAGTCATAAACTAAAAGCTGTGTAAATTCCAGAAAATGTACCCTATTCTGTAGACGCTATAACTTTTGCGCAAACCAATAAATATACGCTTATTGACATTTTTTTTACCAAAGACATGTGGCTGAATACATTTTGGACTAAATGTATGACTAAAATTGAGTTTATTGGATTTTTTTTATAACAAAAATTAGAAAATATCGTTTTTTTTTCAAAATTTTCGGTCTTTTTCTGTTTATAGCGCAAAAAATAAAAACCACAGAGGTGATCAAATACCATCAAAAGAAAGCTCTATTTGTAGGAACAAAAGACGCAAATTTTGTTTGGGTACAGCATTGCATGACCGTGCAATTAGCAGTTAAAGCGTCGCAGTGCCAAATTGTAAAAAGTGCTCTGGTCAGGAAGGGGGTAAATCCTTCCGGGGTTGAAGTGGTTAAAGTAGCGCAGTGCTGAACAGCAAAAAATGCCAAGGAGGTAAAACCTTCTGGAGGTTAAGTGGTTGATGCTGGCATTTGTTTTTGGCATATGTGAGTGGGCACTTTGGATGATGTTTTAACCTATTAAAGAAAAAATTACTACAGTATGGCATTTTCTTCTGTTGTTTTGGAAATTACCAATGAGTAAACGGGAGTAATAGTAGTTTTAAAGGGAACCGTTACTTGGAGGAGAGGTGGTGACCCAGAAGACTCGAAGGCTGCCTGGAAGGACAGCATCAATTTATGCTTTTATAGTCCCACTTATTAATGTTAGAGGGTCACTGGAATCCGGTGAGTGCATAGTGTGGTGCGAGTACAAAGGAGCATGTGGTTTTATTTTGAAGGAGGTGTATTGTAGTCCACGATTCATGAACTTTGGAGGAGAATTTGTATTTGGAAAGAAAGAGCACTGTTTAAGGCTTGAGCACAGCATAAAGAGAGACTTGTTTCGCAGAGCTTTTGATATTGATTTTTTGCAGAAAAGGTCACAGGTTGATCTGTAACTTTCGTGATATTTGTAAGGACACTGTTTGATGTAAAAGGTGTATTTATTTATTTTTACCTGACACAAAAAATTATTGGTTTTTATGTTTCATAAGCTTGTATATGTTCTTGTACTGTATTTTTGGGGGTAGCGCGGCACCTGATTTTAGTTTTTTCCTTAACTCTTTGGCCATTTTATTGCCTGCTTATTTGTGCATTTTGTTATAACATTTTCAAACATTTTTGAGTTCTAATGTTTTTGTATTAGTCAATAGAAAAAAAAATCATCTGTGACATCAAATGTTGCTTTGTGTTTCTGCTTCCTGGTTTATTTTCATCTCCTTCTCCTACTGACAAACTAAATGGTATGTTTCATGGCGGCAGCTGCAGTAACTTCATATGTGGATGAAGAAAAGAGAAAGAGGGGGAGGACACAAGGTCCATCCTGCCATTGCTGATTGAGACCAGAGGGGCCATTTCTGGGTCATGTACTGGATACTTCTGACTATGCTTGAAGATGTAAGAATGGGGGTGAGGCCAAACATCTGACACATTGCAACACCAGGCGTGACTTCCTCAGAGCTATAGACTCTGCTGTCAGAAACCATGAACCAGACCGAGACAGAAGTACAGTAAAATCACACTTGTTTATTAATAAAAATAAAAAGGTAAATAGAGTAAGCGTAGTCAAAAGCATAGCCAGAGTCCAGTAACCGGATTGGGTAGTCAGCCAAGCCAGAGTCCAGTAACCGGATTGGGTAGTCAGCCAAGCCAGAGTCCAGTAACCGGATTGGGTAGTCAGCCAAGCCAGAGTTCAGTAACCAGATCGGGTAATCAGCCAAGCCAGAGTTCAGCAACCAGATCGGGTAATCAGCCAGGCCAGGAGTCAGGGATCCAAGTAGAGGAACAGCAAGCAGGATAAGGAGCCAGAAGGGATGTCAGCAAAGCCAGTCTTTAAACAGGAATGCAGGAGATGGTTTCTTGCGATCTGACCAAGGTGAAAGCAGGAATGTAGTGAGCTGGAGATCTTTAAGTAGGCGGACTGACGAGCAGATCCACAACAGCTGGTTAACTGCAGAGAGACATGAGAGCTGGCAATTAGCTGACAGCTGAGCGGCCAGCTCAGAGAAGGAAGGGCTGAGCCAGCCCTGACAGCCGCCCCACCTCCACACACAGAACCTTGTTTGCACAGGACTTGTAATGGGAGTCCTGAGGATTGTACAGACGTGGGTTTTCCCTCACCAAGTGGATAAAGGCCTGAGACACTATCTCCTCCATCTTGCTTGATATTGCTGATCAAAATCGATTTTTGTTGATTTCCTTGCAATATTTGGTAATTTCCTGGTTGGGGGACTGTACATATGAGCAGAAAAATGGGCCTAAACGGGCAACAAAATGTGCAAAAATGTGCTTAACCACTTGCCGACCTTCCCATGCAGATATTCTGCTGCAGGGCAACCGCTCTGTGCTGAATCACGTATCTGATACTTGATCAGCGCCTCCCGGTAAGGGGCTAGTGCACCTGCTGCCCCAGCTAAGCTGTGATTTGATACAGAACAAGCTGATCAGCGGGACATAGCCAATGATTGATCCATTCAGGGAAGGGAGCTCTGTGTTGTAAACAACATAAAGCTCCAATTACTGACAGCCAATCTTGCTTTATTTATTTCCTGCAAAGCAGGGAAAAAATCAGCAAGTTCACTTAGTAAAAGCAGCCCATAACACACACAGTAAACATTATTAGACACACATTTAACCCCTTGATCGTCCCTAGATGTTAACCCCTTCCAAGCCAGTGGCATTAGTACAATGACAGTGCATAATATTAGCATTGATCACTCTATTAATGTCACTATTGATGTCAGTAAAACAAAACCAAAGAAAATTCCCAGCTCAACTCGCCAGCCAGTCTGCAACCAACCAAATTATCCTGTCTAACGGTTTGCACTAAAGACAGGGGTTTAGTTAGCACACATTTGCAAATACAGTACATGCGTAAGCTGCAGAGCTGCTCCAAGGCACCCCAGTATTATCTGCAGTTTTAACTCTTGTAATTTTATAAGAGCCTCCATAGTAGAAGCACATGTATTTTAATAGATGGATAGAGAGAAGGTAAGCCTGGAGGTAGCCCAATCCTTCTTAAAGGCACAGGGGCACATTGGACACCCAGCACATAGCAGAATGGCAGCAAAGGTGTCCAATGTGTCCCCTCACCAATCATTAGATGTGGCAGCTAAATACATTTTCTTTCTTAGGGCTTTTTCTCTCTGTTTTCATCTGGTGATTTGACCAGTAACACACCTCCTGTTGTAGAATGCCTCCACTGTGGATGAAGGAGCACACTTGGACAGCAGCATTGTCAGTCTGGGGAGGGGGGAGTGTTAGATGTACTAGCAGATTTAAATACAATAAAATTTGAAGCCAAACTCCTGCTCATGCTTTATAAGCAGTTACAGCAACAACTTTTTTCTTCTTATGGAAGAAAGATTTTTCATAAATAAATAAAAGCTGATCATACCAAGCACCTCTGTCAGTATTAAATGGTTTGTCTCATCCCTGTAATTGCTACATCTGCAGGAGAGCTTGTTATTTTGAAAAACACAGACTTACTGGCAGGATCACCAGATGAAAATGAAAGAGACCCTGAAAAAGAAAAGTAATGCAGCAATCACATCAAAGATATGGTAAGCCGCAATATAATGTTTGATTTTGAGTTTAATACCACTTTAAGGTCCTACCTAGTCATTGGCCAATGGATTACTAATTCAGCCTTGCCGGCACTGGGGTTCTTTCCTTTTTCTCGCAATGGTGTGCTCACACCCCAACTTGGAATTTTTTTTCTTAATCCACAGAGTAATGCCCGGCACACACAGACTGAGAATCTTCCAAAAACTGTCAGTTTGGCAAGAAGCAACCGACTTTCAGCCCATGTGTACAGCTCCCTGTCTGACAAAAGCCGGTCTCACGACCGGCTTCTATCGAATGGGCATGCTGGAAGACCAGCATCTGATTGGCATCCGATCAGCACTCGCAGCCAATGGCAGTGTATCAATGTATCCTGGTGGGAGGAGGGAGTGGGGGATAGGGTAGGGGACGATCCCCCTGTCAGAACATAATAGCCAGTGGGCTGAATTTAACCAATTCCCCATGCACACATTTTGAGGTGGATGTGGGAATTCTCCCTGCTGTGCTATTATATTCTGACAGTGGATTGTCTCTCCCACTATCAGTATACACAGATCAGTGCTGCAGCCATTGACTGCAGATGCTGAACAACAGGGCGGTTGAACAGAGGTTTAATGGTAGATTGACTTCTGTTCACTTTCCCAAAAATGTACCACTATTTCAAGCATGTAAAATAGAGAACAATAAACACATCAGAATTAGTAGATATCAAAATCTCAGCTGCATAGCTATTGTCCATGAAATCCAAAGAGGAAGGGGCATGACAGTCCATAAAAGCAAGTGGGAGGGGCATGACAACCTTTAGGCTGAATGAAATAAAGTCCCAAAGAAGAACACAAAAAAATAAAAGTCTCTTGTATGGCTTATGAATAAAATTCATAAAAGAAAAGGTCCACATTATAATTATCATTTTCCTAAACTTTTCCCAAGATCCCATACATTTGGTTTGATTCTGTGTTCATTGACATAAACAGAAAATTCTCCACCCCAAACCCTGCCTCTTTGTAAGGACAGAACTGATGCATTAGGCCAGACTTGGGTCTTGGGGCTGGCACCTGGAACTCTCCCTTGTGGTGCTCACTGGAATTCGTAGACCTTGGGCTTAAAGAGGAGGGCCCATCAAAAAAAAAAAAAATTAAAAGTCAGCAGCTACAAATACTGCAGCTGCTGACTTTTAATTGGACACTTACCTGTCCCAGGGTCCAACGATGCGGGGGATCGAAGCCCCGCTCGTCTCTCCCTCCGTTCAGCGACGCCGGCATTGCAACTGTGGGCGCCGGGCTGTGGCTTCACAGCCTGGCACCCACTGTGCATGCGTGAGCGGTGCCGCGCGCCGTGATTGGCCGCTCAGTCACCTGGGACCTGTAATGGGTCCCAGATGATTGACAGGAGGGAGGGAGCAGAGCCGAGCCCTTCCTGTGCTGAGGAGGAAGTGATGTCACCAGCCCAAGCACTGTAAGAGGCAGACTACGAGGGACGCCCTAGCAACAGGCATTTAGAGGTAAGTAGAAAAAAAAATTTCCAAATGTTTTTTTTTATTTTTTTTAGGCACAGTCATGATTTTTTTTTTTTTTAGGGTGGAACAACACTTTAAGTCATTGACTCCCCCTCAAATTGTCATTCCCAGGAACATTTTCCAGCAGGAGTCTGCCTTTACTCATCTCAGCACCTGCTATGGCATTAGAACAACAAAGATGAACAATGAAGATTTCCATATAAAAGATGTAGTCATTTCTTCAAGTAACCTGACAACCAGATAGGGTATAGAGTAGGGTAGGGTATGGACATGAATGGGGGGGGGGGGGGGGTGGCATTTTCTTTATGTGCATAGGGCTGGGGGTGAATACTGGCTGGGTTGGGTACTCCTCATCCAACATGAATAACCACAGAATCTACCTGATCTATCAATTCATGTCTTCCTTAATCATTGGAGGTATCAAAAATAATATTCCTCATTAATTCAAACATAAGTCCACAAAGCATGCAGAAATAAATTGTTTCTCAGCAACATCTTTCATTATATAGATTCAAATTATTTAACTGAACATTTTTCGCAATTTCACATAACCAGTGTGAAAGAGCAAAACATTATCCTAAGGTGGAACTTTACCTCTATTATAAACATCATTATTATTTTACCTTAGAATTTAAATCTTAAAATTCATAATTGCAATATATATATTTTTTATAATATTATGTTCAATGTCAAGTTCCCCTTTTCTTAGTTTCAATATTAATACGTGGGCATATATATATATATATATATATATATATATATATATATATATATATATATACCGTATTTATTGCCGTATAACACGCATTTTTTCAGGCTGAAAATCGTGAGTGCGAGGGAAGAGGAGCGAGCGCCGCTGAATTACAAAGAGTTGCAATCTCCTGTGTCCCTGGCGCTCCGTCACTCACAGCCACGCCTCCTGGCCCCACATTGAGCCACTGTTCTGTCTATCATAAGAGCAGGGCCAGGAGGCGTGGCTGTGAGTGACGGAGCGCTGGGTACACAGGGGATTGCGGCTATGTGTAATTCAGTGGAGCTCGCTCCTCCTCTTCCCTCGGAGACAGCAGGGATAATCCAACACTGTAATCCAACAACGGCGAGGCTGCAGTGATGGGAAAGGTGAGGCAGCAGATGGGCACTGAACAGGCTGCATTGTTAGTCAATTTTTAGGCTGCAGATGGGCACTGAACAGGCTGCATTGTTGGGCAATTTAATGGCTGTAGATGAGCACTTAGCAGGGTGCATTGATGGGAAATTTAGAGGCTGCAGATGGACACTGAGAAGTGTGCATTGATGAGCTGTGACCCTAATTTTGCTTCAAAGTTCTTCATTTAAAATGTAAGTTTTTTTTCTTAAACTTCCCTCCTAAAATTGGGGTGCGTGTTATACGCCGATAAATACAGTATATCTCAAAATTGCTCAATTTCTCCTGCGTGGTTTGAGACTAGCTGAAAAAGTTAACTTCTTATTAAACTGAAAGCTTTTCATTTTCTCTTTTGACTTTTTTTTAAATCAGTAAAAACATAAATATTCTCAACCCTGGCTTAGAATCCACAGCAACAGACTGAGGGTTCTATTTATAACTAAATAATTCTATTCATCTGTAATTCATCTATTCATCGATAACTTCTCTTTTGGCTGTCTGTTTTCTTAAAAAAAAATATATTTTAAAAGGCTAGTTTTAATTGCTAAAAACACTTCCTGTTTTTCTATACTTCAAGCAGAAATCAAATATGCGAGCATACAAGCAAACATATATCTTTGACAATGTAACTATACCATGCAACTACGGCTTGAAATTGTAAGTTACACACCCAAAAATACTCCTGTAACATTTTCCTAATTCCAGCTAACATCCTAGGGTCTGGACAGCCCCTTGATGATCTAATTTAATTCTTGACTATCCCTTGATTTAAGTATAATTTTATTATCCATCTTACTGTATGGAAATGAACCCCGCTGAGCTACAGCAAACATGGCTACCTGCCTGAACGGTATGCTCTGCCTGTTAATGTTTTTATGCCGCTTCCTGTTTTTAAATTTCTGAGTGTCTTGTCTCTGTGAACTGTATACCGTCGACCTGTAGATTGAAAATTTTCATCAGACATATCAGTAGCATACTCATCTCCCTCTGATACTGGATTAGCTGCAGACACAGTGTTCCTAAGCTTCTGTGTGCGAGCTCTATCTGGCCTAGGAGTGGTAAGATCCATTAAGTTTTCCACTGCAATCCTAAGACCTTAACATTCCCTGAGTTTTCTGGCTGCTCTCTTTTAATTTAATTTAATTTTAATTACTAAATTCTCTCTTTTTTGTTTTCTTCAAATTGTAACTTACCCTAACCAGACTACAATACAGGGTGTTTTAATTAAAAATACTTTGAAACAAAGTTACTTTAGCCTTACCACAATGTAGGATGTTTTCATTAAAACACTCCCTCTCTACACATACCCCCTGCAAACCTAAAATACTTTTGTTTGTAACCTTGAGACCATTCTATGTCTTTACCTTTAAAGAGTCATCAAAACATATTATTGTACATTTACTGTGACTGGCCCCTTAATGTTCATTTTCTTTATGTACTGCGTGTCTGTTTCACTCTCTTGAGATATTTGTTTACACTCAGTAAGAATATAAATATCAGTTTCTACCCCTCTGTTAGAATGCATCGGTGGCTGCGGTAACTTAATCAAAGAAGCTTTCTCTTTTTTAACTCTTAACATATCCCTTCGAATTCTCTGTATAACTCTAGTTAAAATTTTTTGTATGGTAGTTAAAGCTTTAAGTTTTGATCGCACAGCTAAAACCCCATTGTGCCGTATGCACCACAGCAACATAAGACTTCTCTTTATTTTCTCAGTCTTTTTAACACCTTAGGTGATGCAACAGAAATATTTGAGATCCTCCCCATACCCTCTTTCATTCTATAAAAACTTAGCAGATTATATGAACATACATACAAAAGTACGTACCACTCTCACGATATCTGGGTGTGAGCAAGGGAGATTCCTAATCTACTTTGTCCCTATTTCTGACTAAAAATCCCTACCTGCTCGAGCTTCTCACCTTTGCCACGAGCTCCAAAAGCTACCAATGGGCGTGTACACTTTTCCACAGCATTCCCATGGTTGCCAACATTGTAAAAAAATTTTAGGGACACTTTTTTGGCTGTAGGCGGAGTCTTATTATAATTAGGGGGCGGGGCATGCGTTTGTAGGTGCGGCATAGGGTAAAAGTAAAAATGTGGCACAGCGAAAAATGGGCGTGGTTTACGCAAACTAGTGGGTGTGTCTTAAATGGGTGTGGCTCAAAGGGGGTGTGGTTAGCGTCTGAGATGAACAAGGGATGGAGGCAGAGGGATGGAGGGAGAGGGAGGGAGAGGGATGGAGGGAGAGGGAGAGGGAGGGAGAGGGAGGGAGAGGGAGGGAGGGACAGCAGCCCCAGATCCTACACAACAATAGAAATATTTGTATTCCAGAAAGTTTAACAATCAGCAGATAAAGATACTCCAAACACCTGGTGTTAGCACTTCAATCATCCCGGCACCATGGTTGTTATGGTGTCAAGATGAATGAAGTGCATTATATCTATTATTACATTGTAATATAAAATGAAATCATTCAACTCACCATAATGCAGAATCAGTGGGATCCCTGAGTGTTTTACTAGCCACGTCGCCTGCCACCAGCCGTCCGTCCTTGCATCAGGTGCCCCCAGCAGAGTCCGTCTTTGCATCAGGTACCCCTAGCAGAGTCCGTCCTTACATCAGGTTTCCCCAGCGGAGCCCCCCCTTACATCAAGTTTCCCCAGCGGAGCCCCCCTTTACATCAGGTTTCCCCAGCGGAGCCCCCCCTTACATCAGGTTTCCCCAGCGGAGCCCTCCTTTACAACAGGTTTCCTAGTAGGTCCCCGCTGGCCGCGTGGTTACAATAGAACGGGGCAGAGTGGGGCGGGGGGGTGGTGGGAGCGAAGCGGGGTGGGGGAGTAGGCGGGGCGGGGGGTGGTCGGTGACACAGGAGCTCCGTCTAGACAGAGAGGAGGGGGGTGGCTGGAGGGGGGCGGCACACAGAGAGGAGGGGGGGCTGGAGGGGGGGCAGCTGACAGAGAGGAGAGGGGGGGCGGCTGACAGAGAGGAGAGGGGGGGTGACTGACACAGAGGAGGGGGGTGGCTGGAGGGGGGGGGGTTGACAGAGAGGAGAGGGGGGGGCGACTGACAGAGAGGACGGGGTGGCTTGAGGGGGGGGACGGTTGACAGAGAGGAGAGGGGGGGCGGTTGACAGAGAGGAGAGGGGGCGGCACACAGACAGGAGAGGGGGGACGGCTGACAGAGAGGGGGCAGCTGACAGAGAGGAGAGGGGGGGCGGCTGGAGGGGGGGCGCGGCTGACAGAGAGGAGAGAGGGGGCGGCTGACAGAGAGGAGAGGGGGCGGCTGGAGGGGGGGGCGGCTGACAGAGGAGAGGGGGGCGGCTGGAGAGGGGGGGCGGTTGACAGAGAGGAGAGGGGGGGCGGCTGACAGAGAGGAGAGGGGGGGCGGCTGGAGAGGGGGGGCGGTTGACAGAGAGGAGGGGGGGCTGCTGACAGAGAGGAGGGGGGGCGGCTGGAGGAGGGGCGGTTGACAGAGAGGAGAGGGGGGCGGCTGGAGAGGAGGTGCGGTTGACAGAGAGGAGAGGGGGGGTGGCTGACAGAGAGGAGAGGGGGGTGACTGACACAGAGGAGGGGGGTGGCTGGAGGGGGGCAGTTGACAGAGAGGAGAGGGGGGGCGACTGACAGAGAGGACGGGGGTGGCTTGAGGGGGGGGACAGTTGACAGAGAGGAGAGGGGGGGCGGTTGACAGAGAGGAGAAGGGGCGGCACACAGACAGGAGAGGGGGGACGGCTGACAGAGAGGAGAGGGGGGGCGGCTGGAGGGGGGGCGCGGCTGACAGAGAGGAGAGAGGGGGCGGCTGACAGAGAGGAGAGGGGGGTGGCTGGAGGGGGGGGCGGTTGACAGAGAGGAGAGGGGGGGTGGTTGACAGAGAGGAGAGGGGGGCGGCTGGAGGGGGGGCGGCTGACAGAGAGGAGAGGGGGGCGGCTGGAGAGGGGGGCGGTTGACAGAGAGGAGGGGGGCTGCTGACAGAGAGAAGGGGGGGCTGCTGAAGGGGGGGCGGTTGACAGAGAGGAGAGGGGGCGGCTGGAGAGGGGGGGGCGGTTGACAGAGAGGAGAGGGGGGTGGCTGACAGAGAGGAGGAGGGTGGCTGGAGGGGGGGCAGCTGACAGAGAGGAGAGGGGGTGCGGCTGGAGAGGGGGGGTGGTTGACAGAGAGGAGGGGGGGCGGCTGACAGAGAGGAGAGGGGGGGCGGCTGGAGGGGGGGCGGTTGACAGAGAGGAGAGGGGGGGCGGTTGACAGAGAGGAGAGGGGGGGCGGCTGGAGAGGGGGGCGGCTGACAGAGAGGAGAGGGGGGGCGGCTGGAGGGGGGAGGGCGGCTGACAGAGAGAAGGGGGGGCGGCTGACAGAGAGGAGGGGGGGCGGCTGGAGAGGGGGGGCGGTTGACAGAGAGGAGAGGGGGGCGGCTGGAGGGGATAGGGCGGCTGACAGAGAGGAGGGGGGGCGGCTGACAGAGAGGAGAGGGGGGCGGCTGGAGGGCGGCTGACAGAGAGGAGGGGGCGGTTGACAGAGAGGAGGGGGGGTTGGCTGGAGAGGGGGGCGGTTGACAGAGAGGAGAGGGGGCGGCTGGAGGGGGGGCGGCTGACAGAGAGGAGAGGGGGCGGCTGGAGAGGGGGGTGGTTGACAGAGAGGAGGGGGGGCTGACAGAGAGGAGAGGGGGGGTGGCTGGAGGGGGGAGGGCGGCTGACAGAGAGGAGGGGGGGCGGTTGACAGAGAGGAGAGGGGGTGGCTGGAGAGGGGGGCGGTTGACAGAGAGGAGAGGGGGGGGCTGGAGGGAGGGCGGCTGACAGAGAGGAGAGGGGGCTGACAGAGAGGAGAGGGGGGGGCGGCTGACAGAGAGGAGGGGGGGTGGCTGGAGGGGGGGGGCAGCTGACAGAGAGGAGGGGGGGCGGCTGACAGAGAGGAGAGGGGGGCACCCAACAGAGCAGATGAGAGACACAGGACACTTCGGGAGCATGCAGGGCTGGTGCGATTACTCACAGACACAGTCCAGCCCTGCATTCACATGTGACCCGCTCCTCCAATCATGTCCTCCTCTGTCCTGCACATGCCGCTGCTCTCTGTGTTTGAGTCGAGCTTAGCATGAATGGGCAGCGGTGAGTGTCCTGTGATCGGCCAATCACAGGACACCCACCGCTGCCCATTCATGCTAAGCTCGGCTCAAACACAGAGCGCAGTGACATGGATTTTGACAGGAACTGTCTTCTGAAAAATGGCGGCCGGCGGAGACATTATCTCCCCCGGCCGTGGACCTCTGCCAAAAAAAAAAAAAATCGTGAAAAAAGGGATTTCCCGGGACATTTGCAGGGAAACCCTAAAATCGGGAAAAGGGTCTAATTCCTGTGAATGTCCCGGGAAATTTGGGACTATTGGCAACTATGCATTCCCGGAATGCTTAAAGCCAACCTGGGCCCAACATCATAGAAGCCCCAGGCTGCCACAACAAACCGTATGCAAGTAATATCTACCAACCAGTAATCTACCAGTGAAGTAATACTACTTATGTGTACACATTTCAATGTATTTCCAAAACACCTGGCCTGAGGCGTCTGACCTATAAGGGTGGGCAACCCAGGTTAAACTTAGGCGTCAATCAATCCTGTCACTAAAGCAGCCTGCACCCTCCTCAACAAAAAAAAAAATACTCTATAAAAACAATTTACCTCAATTAATCTAAGTCCCTATCAAATCTAATCTATATTACAAATATGATTTAATTACCTGAGTATTTAAAACTCTGACACCAAGCTGTTAGGATGCACCTTTACCTATAACCACTAGTCCTGTCTATTCACTTTTTATCATCTAATTATAATTACCTGAACGCCGGCCGACTCCGTTGACCACACCCAAAACCTTCTGTGCACGGGGGACAGCGTATATAAATCATTGACACAACACAGGTTGATTACAATACACTGTCCGTCTATTCCGGGCTCATACAGGACATTAAATAAGAAGAAAGAAGGGCGTTACCTAATCATTTTCCACCAATAAGGGGTACATGTTCAAATGACATATTTCCTCTTCATCTGCTCAGATTTCGATCCATCTATGCCACCTTTTATTTTTAACCCCTTTGTGACAGCGCTATAGCTGAATAACGGCTACAGCTCGGCCGCACTTTGCCAGGAGGCCCTCATATTACATCCTCCCTTACTCGCGCTGCCTGCATGCCACTAACCTGTCTCACGACGGTCTAAACCCAGCTCACGTTCCCTATTAGTAGGTGAACAATCCAACGCTTGCATGCATGCCTGCATGCATTGGCAGTGATCTGTGATCACTGCGTCCTTCTGACACAGCTGATCTCGGATCGGGGTAAAGAGCCAATCACGGCAGCACGCTGACAGTGCATGAGGAGAGGAGAGCCGAAAACCAGCAAATCTACACAGGAGACATCTGCACTGACAATCAGGGCACTGATTATCAGTGACCAGATGATCAGTGCAGCCTCAACAGTGCCCACCAGTGCTGCCAATCTGTGCCCACCGGTGCTGCCAATCAGTGCTCATCAGTGATGGCGGTCAGTGCCTATCAGTGCCGTCCATCAGTGCTCATCAGTGCCGCATATCAGTGCCTCCTCATCAGTGCCCATTAGAGCTGTCTCATCAGTGCCCATCAGTACCGCCTATCAGTGCCCATCAGTGCAGCATATCAGTACCCATCAGTGCAGCCTCATCAGCGCACATCAGTGAAGGAGAAAAATTACTTATTTACAAAGATTTATAACAGAAACTAAGAAACTTTTTTTTTTCAAACTTTCCTGTATTTTTTTCATTTGTATAGGAAAAAATAAAAAAACCCAGTGGTGATGAAATACCACCAAAAGAAAGCTCTATTTTTGTGAAAATGATAAAAATGTCATATAGGTACATTGTTGCATGACCGCACGATTGTCATTCAAAGTGTGAGAGCACTGAAAGTTGAAAATTGGCCTGGGCAGAAAGGGGGTAAAAGTGCCTAGTAGACAACAAGCTTTGCACCCATCTAGAGCAAAACCAAAGTATGGTCCCCTTATGGAGAGCTCTGTGGTGCCACTCGGCCCTACCGGCGGAGATTAAGCGCCATCCATTGAAAGGAAATACAATACGAATCTGTGCCCGGCTTTTTTCTCGGGTAAATATATCCTCATCAAACTCCCCTCTATACCCTATACCGGGAAACCCGCTGTTCACGCCGGGTATACAGGATGCGATCTTTGGGAGCCTGGGTGAGACGGGTCTACACCAAGCCTCCCACTTTAGTTCTGGAGGGAGTTGGAAAACAACTACAGAACTCTCTGACCCCACGTGCCTGTTCCGCCTGGACTTCCTGAGATCGCTACAGCTGAGCCATTTCCTTAACTCCGTCCAACCTCCCACGGGCAATAACCAACCGCTAACCACTCTTGAAGAGCTATGCTCGGCCTCGGAGAGACTACCACACACACTCTCCCAGACCTAAAAAACTCTTAAATACACCCCCAACAGATTTCATACCGCCGGGCTTACTTAAGTGGGAGAGAGAACTAGACTGTAGATTTAACACATCCAAGAGACAGCAAATCCTCAAATTCACTCACAAATCCTCTATATGTGTCAAAACCCAGGAGACAAATTACAAAATTTTATCAAGATGGTACAGAACCCAAGTATTGTTACACAAATTCTTCCCGCCGACATCGGACCTCTGTTGGCGTTGCCAAACAGAAAAAGGGACGTTAGTACATATTTTCTGGACATGCCCCAGATTGACGAACTTTTGGCAAACAATCTGGAAGACGGCACAGAATTTCACAGACCACAACATCACTGATGACCCGGCTTTCTTCCTCCTACATGCATCAAACATACCCACAAAGACATACAAAAACTCTGTGATCCAACACCTCCTAGACGCAGCTAAAGCCTGTATCCCATTACATTGGAAATCCCCAACCCCACCAACCATAGATTTATGGATCAAAAAAGTAGAGGAAATCAAAAAGATGGAAGACCTCATTCATACAGCACAAAACAGACAAGAGAAGTTTTCCAAAACATGGCAGCTGTGGAACATCTTCATATACTCAGCTGATGGTCAGGCCTTACGTGAACATATAATAAATGGTTGAACACCCACAACACAAATTAAATTATAGATGTACCCTTGCCTGTCTCCTCCAAACACTCCATGATCACGGGGAACACTTTTCCCCCACTCCCCTTTAACCCCCCCTCTTACTCCTTTTACCACCCTTTCTTCTTTCCCCTGCAGTAGGATACTCCTACGCTACTTGAAAAAAAAAGGAAAAAGTAGGGATGGTGCTCATGGGACCACACTACCCCAACACACCGCACTTTTAGGAGGTACAGGAGGTATAAAATGGAGGGCTACTCGATGATACAATACACGACTCCCAGATGTAACCACAGTATCGCCGCATAGCGAGCGAGAACTATAACTGTATAAAAACTTCAATGGTGTCTAACACGATGTAAACATATTCTAACAACAATGTCAAAAAGTCGTGTAGATGTATTACAAACTTTGTTGGATGATGGTGTGATGTGTTATGTATCGCCATGTATTATTTTGGTCCATGTGGGCCCCTTTCCTATTATAAATAAAAAAATAAATAAAAAAAAGTGCCTAGTAGGCAAGTAGTTAAAGTGCAGCCTCCAGGACTGACACCCTGATCCTAAATTTACTACCTGATCAGTCAATGACCAGGAACAAATATGCGTATACAGGGTGTTATGAACCCCAGATTTGCACATGCTTGTTTAGGGTCAGTGATTCAGTAGTGAAGAAAAGATCACAATGAAAGCCATGGAGCACCCCCCCCATAATAAGTCAATGGCAGCTCCAATATTTTTTTCTGATAGGTCCCCTTTAAAATGGCCAGGGACAAGAAAGGGACAAGAAAGAGACATTCTGTTTCTTTTATTCTTGGTGTAGCGCTACCCTCGTAAGGGCCGCTGACAGAATCTATACCCCACTGGTTGCCCCGACTCTGCAAATCCTTCGTCACCTCTGACACCCTGGGTTCAGTCATTTTTACAAACTGTTACCAATAATAAGGAGACTTAGGCTCGGTTCACACATGGGCGGCACGACTTGCAGGTCGCCTCAGCGAGGCGACCTGCAAACGACTGCCGGGGCGACTTGCGAGACGACTTCTGCATAGAAGTCTATGCAAGTCGCCCCAAGTCGCCCCCAAAGTAATACAGGAACCTTTTTCTAAGTCGGAGCGACTTGCGTCGCTCCAATTAGAACGGTTCCATAGCACAGAACGGGAGGCGACTTGTCAGGCGACTAGGTCGCCTGACAAGTCGCCCCAGTGTGAACCGAGCCTTAGGCTCGGTTCACACTGGGGCGACTTGTCAGGCGACCTAGTCGCCTGACAAGTCGCCTCCCGTTCTGTGCTATGGAACCGTTCTAATCGGAGCGACGCAAGTCGCTCCGACTTAGAAAAAGGTTCCTGTATTACTTTGGGGGCGACTTGGGGCGACTTGCATAGACTTCTATGCAGAAGTCGTCTCGCAAGTCGCCCCGGCAGTCGTTTGCAGGTCGCCTCGCTGAGGCGACCTGCAAGTCGTGCCGCCCATGTGTGAACCGAGCCTTACACAATATCAATAGAACAGTTCTATTTGTTTTGTTTACTGTGGTAAAAGGGACACATAAAAGTCTAAAACATAACACTGTAAATCGCAAAGGTATTTTTATCTGAACAATATAGCACTGTTTATGAACACTATTTGCAATTGGTAACTTTTTGGTAATAAAGAGAAACGCAAAGCATACAAAATGACTCAAATTGTGCCAGACCCTGTTTCTGTCACAGTAACCTATGTGAACAGGTCAGCAGAAGGGTAGGGAACTGACACTTAATTTGCTATGCCAGGTTCACTCACTTATGTTTCCTCAACTCACAAGCCATTAACATCAGTATAATATGACAAACATTATGCAAACTATTGTGGTTAAATTGGCTGGCTCCTTTAAATAGAGTTCCAGAGAATGTGAGAGCAGACCCTTTGTGCTAAAAACAACTTTAGTCACTTGAGCGAATAAAGAGAAGATAAAAGGGTTAAACTGTTACTCCTTGGAAAACGGCAATTCTTCAGCTAGTCTTGAAGTATTTAGAACAGGGTAATCCTTGATAAAAGGGTATAGAAAATTTGGCTGATTTGTGGTGTATCTTTACTTTACTTCACACTTTACCTATATGGCTGGAATATTATTGTATCCAATAAGATTGCTGGTGGTAAAGATGTGAACAGGATATAGATGTCTGCATACAGTTCTCGTTAAAGTATGTGAACTAACTTCCAGTGGCACCACAAGTATCAGAAAGCTGGGTTGAAAAAGGGATGTCTATATGCAGTGTCTTAGAATCTAAAGGGCCAACTGCCCGCCTCAAACACTGGTTACAGAAGCTGCTGGCAGCGATGCAGGTGATGATGAAGACTCTTTCAGGAACTCCCTCTGAATCCTGGCTCTGGGAATGGCATCTGACCCGGTCACACCACGCCATGGCCTACCCGGATCTGAAGTGCAGGCGTCGCTGGAGAATCTGGAACAGTCTCCGGACCACTGCAGGTCAGAAGCGATGCTGTCCGTAGAGGTCCCTCTGAATGTAGCTGTACGTCTCCCCGCTGTGCAGGCCACAACTCAGCAGCAGCTCACACTGACACAGAACTCCTGCTGGCAGATCCAAGCCGGCGTCCCAAGAGATTGATGTAGGCCTATACCAGCCCTTTTATATCCTCTCCCAGCAGTCTGTTCTTCTCTCCTCAGCATTCTGGTAGTGTTAGTTCAAGCTAGTCCTGCTGGAATTAAAACTTCAGCACTCTGAACTACACATCCCACGATGCTTTGCTCTGCTCTAAGTTTTGTATAAAAGGAAATGACACAGAGAGTCCAAGCCAACACTAGAGGGAGACAACCCCACATTAATAATGCTGTACACTGTCCCTAAATTACAGGCATAATAGCCAGCTCCTGGCTACATGTTTAATCTTATATTAATACATTTAGTGTCATGAAAAGGAGGAAAAGCAGTCGTGTGTTAAGCAGACTAGATTATGTTGCTGATAGCTCTGTATTTACTGCCAGCTGGCTGACAGGCATATATACTCAAAATGGCTACACCATATGACTGATTGTTGGAAGTTGAATGGTTTGATGAGAGCCTTGTGGCAGAAGCAGGCTGCTCAGTGAAGAGAACAAAACTTAGGATTATGAAAAAGAAATCATGTTTTTTTTTTTCTGTCATAATGTCTCTTACCAATACATGAACATGTTCATCATTGCCTCTCTTACCACTTTCATTTGGTGATGGAGGTCAGCTTGACTCAGAACTCTCTCCTTTTGCTGCTTTTCACATTTAATAAAGTATTGTAGTGTGATTTTGTTCTGTGGAGGGAAATCAAAAGCTGAAAGCATGCGAATGGATCAATACGTTCTCAGCTGCTTCTATGCCATGTCCTCTGTTATGTTAGTGACAGATAGCCATAAGGAGAAGAGGAGAGAATGGAGTATGTCCAAGAGAGGGAAACAATGAAAACAAGATGGATAAAGCTGTCCCAAATTTTTTTTTAACCACTTGCAATCCAATCTTGTTGTCGCTGTCAATAACTGGCTTTGTCACCAGTAAAAATACTTCACAGAAGATTCTTCAGATACAAGTGCAATTACTTTCTCAAGCTCTCAGTGCACAGTCAGTAAGGTAACACGGTGAAGAGCATTATATTTTCAGAGAACGGCTCTTTTTCATCTCTGTTCCTGTGTGGCTCAGCACATGTCCAGTGACCTGTCTAGATGGATTGTTATTTAGGCATTTCAGTGTATATCTTGAGATTTATAGGGATGCTTTTGCAGGCATTGGAAGCTGTCATTTTTCTGTAAGGTACATGTACTTGTGGGAATAATATGCTTTATCAGCAAGCACATAACTAGAAATGACAGAACCCAATAGCAAGCTTATTAGAAGCTCCAAGGCTGCCATCTCTGACCAGCTATTAGTCTGGCAGTATATTTGATCTATTGTCTTCTCTTTTTTTATCAGAGTCCCTGACCTGGATAAAGCATGCAGCTGATTTGCATGCTTATGTTGAGTCACTGAATCAGAAAGAACCAAAGCCATAAGATCATTATAAAAGCCAGGCAACTATTAGTTTCAGAAGGAAACATTGGCATGTTTCTCTTAGCACAGGTTTCCTTTAAAGGCTTGCTGGTTCCCTACTAATGGGCCACTTAGTATATTCAAATATTTTCTGTAACTTTAAAGTGAAACATTAAAGCAGAACTTCACCCTAAGGCTCCAGTCACATACAGTTGTGCTCATACTGTAAGTTTACATACCCTGGCAGAATTTATGATTTCTTCGCCATTTTTCAGAGAATATGAATGATAACACAAATACATTTATTTCACTCATGGTTAGTGTTGGGCTGAAACCATTTATTATCAATCAACTGTGTTTACTCTTTTTAAATCATAATGACAACAGAAACTAGCCAAATGACCCTGATCAAAAGTCTACATACCCTGCTGATTTTGGCCTGATAACATGCACACAAGTTGACACAAAGGGGTTTGGCTATTAAAGGTAACCATCCTTACCTGTGATCTGTTTGCTTGTAATTAATGTGTGTGTCTAAAAGGTCAATGAGTTTCTGGACTCCTGACAGACCCTTGCATCTTTCATCCAGTGCTGCACTGAGGTTTCTGAATTCTGAGTCATGGGGAAAGCAAAAGAATTGGCAAAGGTTTCTGCGGGAAAAGGTAGTTGAACTGTATAAAACAGGAAAGAGATATAAAAAGATATCCAATGAATTGAGAATGCCAATCAGCAGTGTTCAAACTCTAATCAAGAAGTGGAAATAGAGGGGTCCTGTTGAAACCAAACAATGGTCAGGTAGACCAACTAAAATTTCCACCTACAACTGCCAGGAAAATTGTTCAGGATGCAAAGAAAAACCCACAAATAACTTCAGATGAAGTACAGGACTCTCTGAAAACATGTGGCGTGGCTGTTTCAAGATGCACAATAAGGAGGCACTTGAAGAAATATTGACTGCATGGTCGAGTTGCCAGAAGAAAGCCATTGCTACGTAAATGCCACAAAGTATCCCGCTTACAATACGCCAAACGACACAGAGACAAGCCTCAGATCTTCTGGCACAAAGTCATTTGGAGTGATGAGACCAAAATTTAGCTTTTTGGCCACAACCATAAATGCTACATTTTGAGTCAACAAGGCCTATGATGAAAGGTACACCATTCCTACTGTGAAACACGGAGGTGGATCGCTGATGTTTTGGGGTTGTGTGAGCTACCAGGGCACAGGAAATTTTTGTCAAAATTGATGGGAAGATGAATGCAGTATGTTATCAAAAAATATTGGAGGAACATTTGCATTCATCAGCCAGGAAGCTGCGCATGGGACGTACTTGGACATTACAACATGACAATGATCCAAAACACAAGGCCAAGTCGACCTGTCATTGGCTACAGCAGAATAAAGTTGTTCTGGAGTGGCCATCTCAGTCTCCTGACCTCAATATCATTCATCCGCAAATACCACAAAAGACTTCAAACTGTCATTGAAGTTAAAGGGGGCAATACACGGTATTAAGAACTGGGGTACGTAAAAAGAGTAAACACAGTTTATTGATAATAAATGGCTTCGGCCAAACACTAACCATGAGCTAAAGAAAAGTTTTTGTGTTATCATTCATGTTCTCTGAAAAATGGCCAAGAAATCATATATTCTGCCAGGGTATGTAAACTTATGAGCACAACTGTATATGCGATTTGGATGCGTTTTGAACCACATCTAATTTGCATGATATGTGAACCAAACCGGCTTTCTATGGAGCCGGTTTACATATCTGCAGTGCAGCGCAAATTTAAAAAGAGTCCTGTGGGTTTTCTGAGCACTGCGGTGTGGCTCAGATGCAAATTCATGACTCATTGCCTTCATTGGGAACGCTTCTGAATTGCACATGTTATCAATTTTGAAAACTAACTGAGAAAGAAACAGCGTGGAGTCCCCCCCAATCCATACCAGGAAGTTCCCCTTTATGCCCTCCCCCCTTTGTAACAGTTTAATTGGGGGAGCGTGTACTGTGATCCCACTCCCACTTCTGGTTGGATCTCCACAACCACCCCCCCACCACTGCAACCTTCTGGGGCACATCATAGGTCCCAGAAGGCTTTGGGACCATTCACAAAGCGCAGCATGGCTCGTGGATGTGCAGTGGGAAACCAGCTGTGAAGAGTCACTGCTGACTTTCCACAGTTAACATTCCAGCTCCTGGGATCCAAAGACTGACAAAGAACTGGCCTGGGTGAGGATGCCATTGGATACTTGGACTGGTGAATGTCTTTTTATTAAAAGCCAGCAGCTACAGTATTTGTAGCTGCTGGCTTTTAATTTATTTTAAACAAGGTAAAGAACCTCTTTAATACATAGGGTCTCCCCAAAACATCTTGGGACACCAGATCCCCTCTGCACAATACAGACCACATTCGATTTTTGAGGTGTGACTACTTTACATTCAAAGCAATATCCAGTCTTCTAGAATTATAGATTTTTTTATTGATATAAAAACATCATCACCTCTTCAAACAAGGTACATATCAAAGAACATTATTCAATTTTTCATAGAATATTCCATGATTTATGCCATTTCCATCCATATGATTATGTTTTACATTCTGAGATATACATTGACTGACTATCATAAACCAACTAACATTAAAGTTTATCTAAACCAAAAGAACAAAATATAATAGCTTACCAGTCCGCAGATTAAAAAATTACCCCATTGAGGATACTGCAGAATACTAGAGGTTCTAACCCTTACCTGTTCTGCCCAAGACTAGAAACATGGCTGTAGTTTTAGTTAAAGAGTGATTTCAAACAACAATGTACCCATTCATTTTATAAAATAATTGTAAACTTCTATTACTGTCTGGATTAATCAATATGCAACCAGTCTGTACTGTGGCCCTTTGCAAGGTTCTTTAGCCAAGGTATATTATAGTCACACCCTTCACTATTTGCATGTAGCATGCTTTAATATTATATTTATCTTAGTTAGAAAAGTTTCTCACATCCTTTTTTTATGGCTCTGTCAAGATTAAACCTCCACTGAGGAATAAAACCCACCACCCCTCTAACTAATCTCTACAAGAAAGATAGTCCTATCTAAAAGCCCCTTTTAATTACTTGTATTACTTGTAACCATGGTCATGTGATGGTCCAGCCCCAAATCTTCTCCTCTTCTGTTTTCTTCCTGGTTTGGCTCCTTCTGTGGGTGTCCACATCAGTGTCTGCTGTGGACACTTCCTGTTGGATAGGCTGCGGCAGGGTCCTCTTTGGATCCAGAGAAAGGACAATCAGAAGAGGTTGCCATTATTAGAAAGGGAAGACTTGGGGTGGGGGATGGGGGGAGAAACATCATAGCTCAGTGGTCCCCCCGTCTGGAAGTGAAGGACCAGGGACCTGGATGGGGGACTTAGGTGAGTATACTTTGCTTTGCAAAGGTAAGAGGGGAAGGAAGACTAATAGTATAGGTAGTTAGTTTATGGGTAGATAGTTTTTGCCCCAAATTGGGATTTTGTATGCATTTTTGAAGGGAGAGGTATAGTTGTCAGGGAGTGCACAACTGTTGTGTACTTCCCTTAACTAATGTACCTACAGCCTGCACCAAAAGTAGTATGAGACTCGAGGGATAGATGATGGCCTCCTCCAGAGACTCCACTGAGCTAAGTTATAAGGAAAATGATGTATTCCATTTAAATCTGAGCTGTAACTTGGTTACACCAACATGTTGAATGCATGTTTCAAAACCTAACATTGATTGAGTTTTTAATTAATGTAAATAATTCCATGTTCAACTTTTAAAATGGATGCCTGTTTGCATTAAGTTCAATGTACATTGCAAATAATGTTTGCAGCTGACATTAGGAAAGAGCATGGACCCCCTACTTTTCAGGCTGACTTATCATTAGTATCCACCACTGATTCTTGTGTCTGCTGAGTGATCACATGCGGTTTAGTATCATACCGTTTGCCATGGCATCTTATAGATAGAGAAACATGTAGAAAATCCTACTGCTGACATATCTTATAAATGATATATGTGAGTAATTATACAATGTAATTAGTAGAGGTAATTTGTAGTACTCCTAGTTTAACTTGTTAAGACATTTTTAATTTTATATCACAGTGGGTAGCGCTGTTTGAAAAAATAAATTACAGATTTAACAGTTTCACTGTATGCCATAGCAGTATTTACTTTTGTCATAAAAATATGTTCAGTATGCAGAACTGTAACTTTGTAGATTTTTCATGCCCACTGAAGCTAGCCTTACTCAAGCAGAGATTATTAAAAAATACAAATGTTTTTTGGCAAAATTATGTGAAAAGCTGATGTTTATGGAATGTGATGTTATCAAAGAAACAAGGAATGACTAAAAGTGGGGTTGAAGAGAGAGTTGTGTTTTTCCCAGCTTTTATTTGTCTCTGATAAAACACCTTGGCTACCACTTAGTTGACTGGCTTCAGTACTCAGTCATACAAAGGCAGCGCCAGTGCTGCAGAAGAGGAGAGATCTCCTTCTCTAGTTTCTAATTCTGAACACTAGGAGGAAGGCTGGTTCCAGGGTTGTCTGCGAGCTGGTGGTAAGTAGGCTTGGAATTTTTTCCTGGGCATTCCCCAGGTTTTGTTGTTATCTGTTTGTGGCTTTCCAATGCCTCTTACTGCGATAGCCAGCTATAAGTGAGGGTGGTGGCAAGATTTTTGCAATCACGTGGGTGTGTGTATTGGTCCAGCAACGCACCAGCACCTTTGCAGCCATTGTGCTACCTGCTGGGTGTTTGGTGTGTCCTGTACCTTTAAGAAGGGGTGGGCTCCCTTCAGTCCACCTGCCCTCACTTATCCATTAGAATGCATGTGCCTCCACTGTGGGGACACCTAAATTTTAATGTTAGGACCACAGATTAGAGGGTGCCGTGACGTGGCTTACGCATGCGTTTGCAAATGCGTGCGGACTGAACCCCTGTTTTTAACGTGTCACAGGTCAATTGGTTGTCTGCGAGCTGGTGGTAAGTAGGCTTGGAATTTTTCCTGGGCATTCCCCAGGTTTTGTTGTTATCTGGTTCCAGGGAAAGAGAAACAGGATAAAGTAGGAGTAAGAAGCAGGAAGAAAGACTGGAATTTAGTTACTTTCCATTTTATTAGCCATTTATTGCCACTGTTGCCCCCCCCCCCCGACTTTTCCCTATTACACCATTGTCCTAAAATAACTTTGATATTTTATCCACACCTCCAATTTGCCACCAGTTACTATGTCCTGCAGTGGTCACCCCGCACTGCAGAATGCCATCCAAACCTTTTGATACGTAGTTGTGGCTAGAGTGGTGAAGGACTAGTAGCATCAATAAAAACACTCTTCTATAGTAAAGAAACTTTCTGTCCAGATGATGAGTCAGACACATTAGATGATGAGTCAGACACATCTCTTCAGCTGAGACCAAAACAGAAAGTTCTAACGAAAAAAAAAAAGAAACAAGAAAGCTATAGCTGGGTTTTAGGATAAGAAAACAGCTCTACATAGGTCATGCTAACCCTCCACTGATTGGGGATCACTCTTTAGTACCAACCTAATCTTTAGCTCTGTTGTAGCTGCAACTTTGCACTCCCACAATATTGGCAGTAGTTAAATAACACTGTTGAATCGATGATGTATCACCATCAGATGCTTTGTAGTTTGAGTATCTTTTATGTTATTAAACATTTCCATGTGTACCACCCATCAACACTGGTTAAGCTATGCTAGATGCCATCACATAGTTCTTACAGGGGTCTTGCCAACAAGCGGAAGTTGACCATATATAATAACATATCATTGTTAAATATCTTTTAGAACAACAAACAACTATGAGTTGCAAGAGCTTCCTAGATGGTAACTTTGGGTCCTAAGGCCATTTATTCCACATTTATTCCAGTGAAACTGGCACTTGGACATTATTTAGGTGGGGACCCCTCATTTAGGGGACGCACTGCACCCTGTTCGCAGCTTGCATATCTTACATGTGGCATTGTATTGTTCCTGTCTTGGGGGAGCTGTTTAGTTTTCCCACCCCTCGGTAGCCATTGCATTGGGATGTCCCACATTAACATAAGGTAGGCCCTCACATTACATGACTTTGGTCAGATTGTAGATATTCTAAACTGGAAACATTTATGGTTAACTTCTCATTACTCCCTTACACACATCCCCCTCATTCTTAACACCCAGTATGTTTTAAATGCCGGATAATCATCATGCACCCTCTTGTGTACTAGTGGTAGCTAATGCTAGAGTATGCATATTAGGGTTGTCCCGATACCACTTTTTTAAGACCGAGTACAAGTACCAATACTTTTTTTCAAGTCATCGCCGATACCGATTACCAATACTCTTTTTTAAATGTCATGTGACAGTTTTCAGAGCACAATACAGATTAGGTGGCACTGATATGCAGCACTGATTAGGTGGCACTGATGGGCACTGATATGCAGCACTGATGAGCACTGACTGATGGCTGGCACTGACAGATGGCTGGCACTGATAGATGGCTGGCACTGATAGATGGCATTGATAGGTGGTTGGCACTGATAGATGGCAGTGACAGGTGGCTGGCACGGATAGATTGCTGGCACTGATAGATGGCATTGATAGTTGGCTGGCACTGATAGGTGGCACTTTTGGGCATTGGGCACTGATGGCATTTATAGGTGGCTGTCACTGATAGGTGGGACTTACAGGCATTGGGCACTGATAGGTGGCATTTATGGGCAGTGATGGGCAGGCACTGCATTGCCATGAGAGGAAAGGCTGCCTGCAATGCCCATCTTGGTACTCCTTGCACTCGGCCGCATTAAAGCAGCAGCGGGCATCTTGTTACAACCAGCCCAAACTTTATGCGCTAGGTGTAACAAGATTTCTGCTGCTGGCTTACTGCGGCCGAGTGCAGGGTGTACCAAGATGGGCGTCTTTATGTCCAAACACTGACGTTGACACGGCGGTCACTTCCGTTGTTCTGCCCGCCGACTTCCGGTTGCGCCAGGTTGCCTAATCTGATGAAACACCACCTCTCCCAGGTATCGGATCAGGCATCGGGAGCATTTGTGCGAGTACAAATTCTCGCGCAAATGCTCGGTATCGGTCCCGATACTGATACTAGTACTGGTGTCGGGACAACCCTAATGCATATTCACATTATTTGTGTGGAGCTTGATGCTTTTCAGCTAGTAGTTATGCTCCAGCATGTGACAAAACTCACCTAATGTGTTTTAGTCAGCTGTCTTTAAACTACACTTTGGCAATCTAGAAGGAGTTCTTGCAGAATGGAATAATGTCATCTAATTTTTCTTCCAGTTTTCCTATACTGTGTACCCAGCTTAAAGTGGAATTCCACCCACATTTTGAACTCCTCACAATCCAGCAGTAATGTGGGCACTATTAACGAATTAGCATATATTTTTTTGTTTTGCTGTATCACTTACTTTAGTAATTTTTTATTATATTCTTACTTCCTCCTTCACGGCTGCGGCCGCACGCATCATTTCCGGCTTTGCAAAGTCTCCTGGGAGATGTGTCATCAATCCCAGGAGACAACAGGCATCACCGTGTCGTAGCATCGCGTTATTTGGAATCCGGAAATTACGCGATGCAAGACGTTGCCCAGATAATCTTCCTGTGCTTCGCAGTGTGTATACTGCGCATGCGGGAGATCGGGAGGTGCATGCTGGGTAGCCAGCAGCACCATATCCCGGAAGAGACTCCTAGTGGGCTTCACGTGCCCACAGTGAAGATGGAAGCACTCTGCAGAGCTGAAAACAAACGTGAGAAATGAAAAAAATACGGGAATTGAGCGGCAAATTTATAAATCACACGCATTAAAGTATTTAAGTGTAGCAGAACGGATTACCAAAAAAGAAAAAAAAAAAAAAACCTGGGTGGAACTCCGCTTTAAGACACAAAACAATTATTGGGCTGACCCAGATCACCAGGCTCCATGCACACAGGACAGTCAAAAAAGTCTTTCTGGACGTCGGATTGCTGGCAGGAAAACGCTGCTTTAAAAATACGCTTTTAACAGCTTTTTTTTTAAAGCGCGTTTATGCGCGTTCTTCAGCATCAGCATTTTTGGGTGTTTTTTTAAAATACACCCAGCTTACATTCAGCTCTGCAATGTAAAAAACGCTGAATGCTGAGTGTGTTCATACAACAGCCCATAAACTCCCATGCTGATAAACTTCAAAAAACGTCCATGTGTGCATGGACACATAGGATAGCATAGAGGGGAGTGTAAGGGCTGTTGAAAAAAAAAAAATGCCCAAACTCCCCAAAAAAACGTCAGTTTATCGGTTTCAGTTTGCGTAAGACCTTAATGAAATGACCACAAACTATTTCAATGTTGCAGATCACAAAGATTGTATTATATTATACGCATTTGTAAAGTCACACAAAGGTATGCCTAGCTAGTAAAGTTAGCTAGTAAAGTTTACTAGCAAAGACCTGCAGGCCCGCAATGCAAATTTACAGGCACTGTTTCAAGGAATCAATATCTTACGTCAGCGTGAATTTCGATTTTCTTTATTGTTTATTTCCTACGGGAATTAAAGGTGTGTGTTAGCTTGGAAATGATCAACTATTAAACACTCATTCTGGGCTCAGCTGCAGATTAAATATTATTACAAGTATTTTATTGCTCCATTACACTGCTCTGGCAGCAAAAGTCAGACAGGCTGTGCAGTTATTTAATGTCCTATCTTACTATAAAAGGCAACATTACAAGTTAAAAAAAAAAAAATCAGCCTTATGTTTTCTGATAGCCTGGGGTCCATTGAGGAAACATCTGGCACCATTATTGTTTGGCTGTGGTCTGTTAATGCAGATATATCGTCTGAACACACCTGCAAAGCATTCCGGACAGTTTAGTTGTAGGAGTGAAAAACACACATCTGTTAGAACGCGTTGATATCATGTCTCAGAATACACGCCGTGGCTATGCATTATAAGGCACATTTTCAGTTTTTATGTGCAGGAATAGGAAAATAGATCTTCCTCATTCTCTATGACAGAGCACAGGTGCCATTGTCATGAGAATGCAGTCCTTCTGACTTCAAAAAAAGCCATTCCCTTTGAAGTGTATGAAAGTGATTGCACTAAAGAAGGATGAAAATATCTTCCAGTAAGTGAGACTCGGGGAAATCTTTGAGATTTGACATGTCTTTTGCTGGCATTTGGGTTGACTTTCTCCGAGCTGTTCTCATATGGATTCCCTAAAGTCTTTACTGGCATGCTGCATTACACAGCTTGCCTTGCTCAGCCCTGTAGAATGTGCAAATCCAATAAACAGAGCCACACTGCTGTGCAGAAAACAAAAGTAGCTGTTTTATGCCCTCATTAGCATTTACATTTTGCATGCCCAGAATCCTTTGTGTTTACAGCGCTTTGCACTGTGTGAGATTCAGGTGACTGGAACAAGCTGTAAGAAAAAAAAAAAAAAAAAAAAAAAGCCGCATGAGCCATTTGAGCAAGCTCTGGGGTGTTTTTAATCTGCATTGTACAGCTTTACTGTACATGACGCTTGAGATAAAAATCATTCAAGTTGTCTGCCTGTAGCGCTGCGATAGGGCCACTAGATGCCAGTGTTGGCACACAGCACGTCCGCTTGTGCACATTAATTCTCAAAATAAAGGGAATCTGAGGGGAGAGGGGCGGTAATGTGGCTGAAAAACATATTTTCAATTACTTCCAAATAAAAATGCTTTTGCACATTTCTTCTGTGGTTAAATGAAACCCATCAAAGCCCATTAAAAGAATCAGTAAAGACTGTGGAAGCGTACGCCTTTCTCTTTCAGCTTTGTCCAAGCCCGGCCCTGCTATGGGGATTTAGACAGGTGTGCAGCTGCATTGGAAAACATCTTTTCTCAGTTATCTATGTCTCCCCGGCAGAGAATGCAGGTGTTGGAATTGATTATATTTTAATCTTATTTCTCCAAGGAGGTGGATGAAAATACAAAAAAAAAAAAAGTGACTGCATGACCACGGTGTTGGCTATGACATCTTCCGCTTATATTTTTTTTCTCGGTTCAGGCTGCTTTTTTGTGTCCTTGCTGTGATACAATGCTTTGAACAGAAAAAAATAAACGCAAATTTGTTGAGTCTAAGGAGCTGTAATTGCGCTGTGCAGTCAGAACACAGGTTAAAGGTTAAAAATGTGGAAATATGCTTGTGATCATGTAGGATGTGTGATAATAATTCACCTGGGAGATGTACGCTGAGCCATTTTGAATGAGCTTGAAATGTTTTCTTCTTTTTTTGCAAAGAGAAAAACTACAAGATGTTTATGACAAGCTCATTACATAATGAGGCCTAATGAACGCGAAACTGAGTAAGGAAAAGGGGGATTCTCCCAAAACACAGCACCACTATTCATAAGTCAGCTTCAGAGACAAAGCAAAGCATCGTAAATCCCATTACAACAGCTTAAGCTAAAGTAAGGGCTCATTTACACTTGCTTCGGCTTCAACACACATTAACGGCTAGTTTATACTTGCTTCAAAATAAGGCTTCGAACAGGCTTTGTTAAAGCTCTCTGAACGCTACTCAAAGCTCCTGTCACTAAATAAAATGGTTAGCTTACAGTCCTGTTTACACCTTGCTTTTGCTTTGCTTCGGCTTCGCTTCAAAAATGATACCCCATGTAGCTTCAGTGGTGCTTCAAAGCGTCTTCAAAGCCTCCATAGAAGTCTACGGCAAAGCTCACTTGAAGCCCCACTGAAGCCCCACCGAAGGCTCCTTGAAGCCCCACAAAGCCTCACCAAAGGCCAGGGCCGGACTGGCCTACCGGGATACCGGGAAATCCCCCGGTGGGCCGGCTGTCTGGCTGCCCCTGGTGCCGCTGTGAGGGCAGCGGCGCCTGAAAGAAACATGGCCGTGGGGCTGCCAGGCTGACATGCAACTGCGCATGCGCTAGCGCTATTCTCGGAAGTGTGTACGGGCTTTCCCGAGCTAGCCGTGCTCGGGAAAGTCCGTACACACTCGGCAATTCTCGGAAATGCGGGCGCATGCGCAGTGACGATGGCGCCGAGCGGCGCCATTTTTAAAAGTACCGCAGCGAGTACTTGTCTGGTGGCCTCTTCCTCCTACTCACCCTGCAGCCTCTGACCTCCTGCCCCCACTGCAGCCTCTGACCTCCTGCCCCCCCTGCAGCCTCTGACCTCCTGCCCCCCCTGCAGCCTCTGACCTCCTTCCCCCCCCTGCAGCCTCTGACCTCCTGTCCCCCCCTGCAGCCTCTGATCTCCTGTCCCCCCCTGCAGCCTCTGATCTCCTGTCCCCCCCTGCAGCCTCTGACCTCCTGCCCCCCCCTGCAGCCTCTGACCTCCTGCCCCCCCTGCAGCCTCTGACCTCCTGCCCCCCCTGCAGCCTCTGACCTCCTGCCCCCCCTTGCAGCCTCTGACCTCCTGCCCCCCCCTGCAGCCTCTGACCTCCTGCCCCCCCTGCAGCCTCTGACCTCCTGCCCCCCCTGCAGCCTCTGACCTCCTGCCCCCCCCTGCAGCCTCTGACCTCCTGCCCCCCCCTGCAGCCTCTGACCTCCTTCCCCCCTGCAGCCTCTGACCTCCTGCCCCCCCCGCAGCCTCTGACCTCCTGCCCCCCCCTGCAGCCTCTGACCTCCTGCCCCCCCCTGCAGCCTCTGACCTCCTGTCCCCCCCCGCAGCCTCTGACCTCCTGTCACCCCCCTGCAGCCTCTGACCTCCCCTGTACCATCCGCAGCCTCTGACCTCCCCTGTACCATCCGCAGCCTTTGACCTCCCCTGTACCATCCGCAGCCTCTGACCTCTCCTCTACCATCCGCAGTCTCTGACCTCTCCTCTACCATCCGCAGCCTCTGACCTCCCCTGTACCATCCGCAGCCTTTGACCTCCCCTGTACCATCCGCAGCCTCTGACCTCTCCTCTACCATCCGCAGTCTCTGACCTCTCCTCTACCATCCGCAGCCTCTGACCTCCCCTGTACCATCCGCAGCCTCTGACCTCCCCTGTACCATCCGCAGCCTCTGACCTCCCCTGTACCATCCGCAGCCTCTGACCTCTCCTCTACCATCCGCAGCCTCTGACCTCCCCTGTACCATCCGCAGCCTCTGACCTCCCCTGTACCATCCGCAGCCTCTGACCTCCCCTGTACCATCGGCAGCCTCTGACCTCCCCTGTACCATCGGCAGCCTCTGACCTCCCCTGTACCATCGGCAGCCTCTGACCTCCCCTGTACCATCGGCAGCCTCTGACCTCCCCTGTACCATCGGCAGCCTCTGACCTCTCCTGTACCATCGGCAGCCTCTGACCTCTCCTGTACCATCGGCAGCCTCTGACCTCCCCTGTACCATCGGCAGCCTCTGACCTCCCCTGTACCATCGGCAGCCTCTGACCTCCCCTGTACCATCGGCAGCCTCTGACCTCCCCTGTACCATCGGCAGCCTCTGACCTCCCCTGTACCATCGGCAGCCTCTGACCTCCCCTGTACCATCGGCAGCCTCTGACCATCTCTTGTCTTATATCACGTCTGCAGTCTGGAGTGGAGTCAACAGTGGGATTGCCGCAGTGATGAGGGTCATGGGAGAAGTCAGACATGTATGGACTGTGGAGAGGAAACTATGGGATAAAACCAGAGCAACCGAGCTGGAGCCGACTGACTGAGCCCTGTAAGGTGCACCTGAGAGGAGGTCAGTGACAGCGCCGCCAGGCCTACCTGAGGGGGGGAGGGGTCAATACAATATTGTAAGGGGGCACTGATATATAGGTTTCCCCCTTATATCAGTAAACCCCCTTACTTTAGTGTTTTCTTTCTGCGGAAGGTACTCTCTGGTCACCAGAGTCCTCCCCACATTCCCAGAGTTCCCCTTTACATCATAGTCTGCAGGATTCCACCTTACAGTGCAAGGGGGAACTCTGATGTAAAGGGGAATGCAGTGGACTCTAATATAAGTAGGGTCTCTGGTCACCAGTGCCCACCTTTTATATCAGAGTTCCTGCTTAGATCATGATCTGCAATGTTCCCCTTTATGTCAGAGTTCCCTTGCACTGTAAAGGGGAATCCTCCTGATATATGGGGGAACTCTGTGTTGGGTTATATTAATCTGACTTTCATGTAAATGGAGAAATATGGTTTTTGACTTTTGTTTAACTTAACACATTGCTAATAGCAGTTTATAGCTTAAATATTGATATTTGCACTGAAAACTGCCATTTACGGCACCTTTTTTTTGCAGTGTCAATAAAAAATGTGCCAGTAAATGGCATAAGTTTTTGCCTTGAAAAAAATTGCTGCTGTTTGTAAAAGCCATGTCTCTCTTATCTATATATAATACACTCTTCAAATGTGCTTTAAAATGCATGGTTTTCCCTTTTGTGAACAAGAAAATAAAGACGTTATGCGGTTGGGCTGGTATAAAAATACTATGGGGCTGGTATGAATTTATTTCCAGGGCTGGTTTTTATTCCCAGTCCGGCCCTGCCAAAGGCTCATTGAAGCTCCACCAAAGCCTCATCGAAGCCCCACCGAAGCCTCATCGAAGCACCAAGCAAAAGCAAGGTGTAAACAGGACTGTAAGATAACCATTTTATTTAGTGACAGGGGCTTTCACTAGCGTTCAGGGAGCTTTAACAAAGGTGTGTCCGAAGCCATGTTTTGAAGCAAGTGTAAACTAGCCCAAAGGGGGTCAGTGATTTTCAGCTTGAAGCTCTAAAACACTCAACAAGCCAAATTCAATTAATTTCAATGGCCCCTGTTTATCCACATCCCGCCCGGCCTATAGCAGAATGATGGCCAGGCGGTGGTTTCATTATCCTGACTGGGCGTCATATGACGTCCAGCAGGATAAGCTGCGCCCACGAGGGCGTGCAGTGTGGTGATCGGTAGTGCGATGTGTCACTCTGACACACTGCATCCCTGATCTTGGTAAAGAGCCTATGACATAGGCTCTTTACCATGTGATCAGCTGTATCCAATCACAGCTGATCACATCGTAACCAGGAAGTGCCAGTTGTCGGTTTTTCCTTGATCGAGCTGACAGGGAGTGAGTAGAGGAGAGCCGATCAGCGGCTCTCCTAATGGGGGACAGGAGTCTGCACTGATAATCAGTGCACTGGTTATTAGCACAAACCCATTAACAGTGCCCACAAGGGTGCCCACCAGGGATGCCAATCTGTGCCCACCAGGGATGCCAATCTGTGCCCACCAGGGATGTCAATCTGTGCCCACCAAGGATGCCAATCTGTGCCCACCGGGGATGTCAATCAGTGCCCATCAGTAATGCCTGTCAGTGCCTCCTCATCAGTGCTGTCTATCAGTGCTCATCAGTACCGCCTATCAGTGCTGCATATCAGTGCTGCCTATCAGTGCCCATCAATGCTGCATATTAGTGCTGCCTATCAGTGTTGCATATTAGTGCCTCATCACCAGTGCCCATCAGTGCCACCTCATCAGTGCCCATCAGTGCTGCCTCATCAGTGCCCGTCAGTACAGTCTCATCAGTGCCAGTTAGTGAAGGAGAAAACTTATTTACAAAATTTGATAACAGAAACGAAGAAAGACTTTTTCTTTTTTTCAAAATTTTCAGTCTTTTTTATTTGTTTAGCAAAAAAAAAAAAAAAAAATCCCAGTGGTGACCAAATACCACCAAAAGAAAGCTCTATTTGTGGGAAAGAAATGATGAAAACTTCATATGGGTACAGTGTTGCATGACCGCACAATTGTCAGTCAAAATAACAACACTGAAAGCTGAAAATTGGCCTAGGCAAGAAGGGGATGAAAGTGCCCTGTATTGAATTGGTAAATATGAGCTTTCTGTCGCCTGAAGCAAAACGCCTGTCGCTCAAAAAAGTACATGAGCTTCTTTTTGGCAGATTGGCTGCATAGACTTCAATGGGAACGCCTGAAAATGTGCGATATTAGCATTTTATGAGTGTTTTATCGTGCATTTTCTGCTCAAACAGCAGCTCTCCACCTCTCATCCCCCTAGTGCTTTTTATTGGCTAAACAAAATTGCCTGAAGCTGTGAAGCGCTTGTAATAAGCTTCTAAAACCATTGTAATACATTCGAAAACTCTCAAATTAAAATGTCTAAAAGTTGCTCTGCTCAGGTATGAATGCAGCCTAATGGAATCACATCTTAATTGGCTAAGTGACTATCATAATCAGTATTAGGCCAGATACTTTTAATGCAGACTTCCAGTAAAATAGTTATTAAAACACACATTCCAGTTTACAACGGCCCTGACAGGGCACTGGCCCAGTGTTAAAAACAATTAGCAGGATATCTCTTAAAGTGTATATAAACCCAACATTTTATATTCCTGATATGTGTTTGCTGTACCATATACTTGTATGAGAAAGCATCCTGTTCTCTTTGTATTGCTTCCTTTATGTGAAAGCCCTGGTGTTCCTGCCAGTCCCTCTGCTTTCCTGTCAAAAACTGATCACAAGCAGGAGAACACGTTGTCAGTTCTCTAGCTCCACTGGGAACTCAGCCTGCTCTCCTCCAATGATCAGACTTGTCCTGACACGCTACCCCATGCCCCCCCCCCCCACACAGCCATTTACTGGGAAGCTCAGTGTACTGTTGTTTCTCCTCCCCCAGCTCTTATGCAGCTGAGTACAGAGGGAATGTGATCACTTATAAAAAAAGGAGAAAAAGGTATTTACAATGTTTTTTTTTGATATCTATACACAAATGTTTTGCCTTTCATTTCTATTTTAAACTGAATGGGTTGTTTTAAAAGGCGATCATTTGCAATCACTTTAAGCCAAAGCTTGCTTATAGCTGCTGTAAAGCCATTTAGAAGCAATTCACACGAGTCTGTATGGTGATCAGTTAGATACCAAACATTCCTATGTTATGAGGTGCAGAAAGTTGGGCATTACAGCTCCTAAAGAGAATAAACTTAAGATCAATATCATGTTTGTCTGTTTTGTAAAACATGGTCATCTTGAAATACCGACAGCTAAAAAACTGGCATGGAGGAAATGTCTGTTGAAACATCATAAACAGTTCACTGATTCTACATCAAAACCTTCAGCTTTTTTGATTGGGTGGGGCTGGCTGAGGGACACCCTCTAGGGTCCACAAAAAGAAGCTACCATTTACAGCTAGAAGGGAGAGATGAGGGCGCTCTGGTGAGGCTGGGTATCCGTTCCTTAGTAGCATTGGAGAGATGGCACTGAAGGCAGCACTTTGTAGAGAAGAGGCAGCTCTGGAGGGTCATAAAGGAAAGAGAAAGGCGCCTCTAAGTGAAGTGGTTAAAAGATTTATTTCTGGCACAATGGGATTAAAAACACTTACAGGATAGTAAGAGGTCATAGGCATATAATGATTTGTCCTCATGCGGATCGCTGTAATCCTCGTCTGTCTGGGGGAGAGAGAGCCGTCCTGCCGGTGTAAGAGTCCCTGGTGACCACTTCATCGCATCTTCACCTCCTCGCCAGTCCACGTCACCAGGGACTCTGACAGCTGTGGGACGGCTCTCTCTCCCACCTAGACGGACGAGGATTACAGTGATCCACATGAGGACAAATCATTAAATGCCTATGACCTCTTACTATCCTGTAAGTGTTTTTATTCCCATTGTGTCTGTAATAAATCTTTTAACCACTGCACTTAGAGGCACCTTTCTCTTGCCATTTACAGCTGTCATCTCTCAGTTTTATATTTTATATATTTTATAAACTATGCATACAGGCTGAGAGTCATTCAAGAAAAACAGTTACTCTGATACACCAGATTGTACTACTCTGAAGTACACTGGACTATACAGGAACCAAAATCTAAGAGAACTTTTCTAAGTACTTTATACTTTTAATCCCATTTATTTTACTGTTGTTACTACTATCTATTTTGTAATATCTTTTTATGTAAATTCTATATTTTCTTTCATTAAAAGGAAACTTAAAAATCTAAGCTGAGTCTCTAAATGCTCTAAAAAGAAATAAAAGAATCCTTGCCTCTATGAGGGCTAACATATTTTGGACTCTGTATATTTTGTCTGGGCATGGTGGCGAGTGTCATAGGCATGCATTATAGTTCAAAATATCTACAGCAGATGCTGTGATTGGTGCATGCTCTTGCTTTATAAAACACAACATCCCTGAGCTCAGGGTTCATTCAACTGATGTCAACCAATCACTCTGCAGCTTTGGAGGTACCAAGTCACTATACTCTTTTCATGTATGCAAGGGTTTCTTCTAGGTTTGTAGTCAGCAAGGGGATGCAATTAAATCTTGGATGTGTAGTTGGCAGGAAAGAGAGGTAAATTTCTGGTGTGAAGTGTTGGGGGAGTGAATCTAGTAGCTGAATTTTAATGCCATCCTATCTGATAACTGTTAGGATTAGGGCTGGAGAATAAGGTTTTTGGATCCAGTGATATATGCACTAGCTATGAGTAAGCACTGTTTGTAGTGTGAAACGCGTCAGTTCTTCTGTTCACCCTGCTGTGGCTTGTATTTTGTGAACCTGTTTTTTGAATAAAAGGCAAAATTTATTTTGGAGTGCGGCTGTCCAGAATTTTCTCCCTATGACGTCTGCGATGACGTCACTCCCGAGCATGCGCGCAGGAGTCTACCGGACCTTCACCTGGGCATTCACGGCGCATGCAAAGTGAATATCTCCTAAACCGTACAGGTTTAGGAGATATTCGTTTTACCTATAGGTAAGCCTTACCTGTAGGTAAAAATAAAAAAAGTGGGTATACAACCACTTTAATGATGAAGGTGTGTGCTGCCTTCACATTAGAGCCAGGATCAGAGCTCCGTGGCCCTACCCGCTCAATGGGGTAAGTGTGTGTGTTGGGAACAGAGAGGGAGATGTGCATGTCTGCACCGTGCTGTCCAGGTCAGGACAGACAAAGGCCTGAGCCTGAGTGAGAGAGACATTCTATGAGAAACAAAGCAGCTGGGAAGCTGCAGGAAAGATACAGAGCTGAGGTACAGAGTGTGTGCACGAGCACTGGGATCCATTTGATGGTCAGGAGGACCAAAAGGTACTAATCTGAGCAGTAACGCTGCCAAGAGAGCCAGGAGGCTGAGTATTATGTTTTGTTGTATTCATAGTGGAAACCCCCTGTCTGGAAAGCTCTTCATTTTGTGAGCATTACTTTCTTTTAAATAAAAGTGGGCAGGAAGAGCTCTGAAAACTACTGGTATGGGGGGAAACTTACTGTTTTGGCACTACCAATGAGCTACAAACCCCCAACTTGTCACAGTGTGTTCTGTTCCACTTCTATGTATTTTGTTCTCTTGCATTGAAATGTATCAGGTTACTGTTTTTCTGATGTATGCTGACATTTAGTGGTGGTTTAAGGCCACTACAGCTTTCTTGTTTATGATTTGGTATCTCCCTCTCTGTCCCTCCTGTTTAGTACTAGTTAGTTAAGTCCTAGCTAGTCCCTCACTGTTTCTTCCATGTTCCCTCAGTCAGTGTTAGTTTTTTGCAGAGACAGAGCTTATGAAAGTAATTTTCTTCTTACACTTCAAAAGGCTCCAAAAGGCTAGAAAAACATCTCTGTACTGCATTTCTCTAAAGTAAAATTGCATTGTATTCAATTTATGTGTGTTACACTGCCTGTGGTTGGTGGCAAGTCAGTGAGTGTTCATACTGTCCAGACAAACTTGGTATATGGAGGTGCTGCATGTCAATGCATAAAGCAATACTTAAAATAAAACAAAGTGAATAGAGAATATTCATTAACCTTAAATCCCAACTTCTAGATATTAGTAACCCCCTCTCAACCCCAACCCCCCCCCCCCCCCCTCTAACTATGTGCTGGTATGAACAAAAAAACTATCCAAATTTTTTCTTAGCTGAAGCTGTGTGGTTATGTGGTGATGTGGTGATGCTGCCGGCCCCATCCACCCCTCCCTCTTCTGTTTACCTTTGTGGTTCTGGTGGTCCTTCTTACAGTCTACATCACTGCCTGTATGATGTGGACACTTCTTAATAGTGGAGCCAACTTTTCCAGTGGCAGGGTTCTCTCACAAGAGGCAGAAGAACTCAGAGGGGCGGTGAGGAGAACAGTGCCCAGGAAAATAATGAGCAGGGGAAAAATGCCCAGTTCCCATGTCAGGAAATTTGCTTGACTCTTGGAGGCAATGTGTGAATTTGGTCCATTACACTATGAGGAAAAACTGAGGGGTAAGGTAATTGATTCACCATAAACTATAACTTTGATTTTTTGCCTGGAGTTGGGCTTTAACATTGTAGGTATACAGTTGTTATCATTTTTGGGTTATAATAAGGATGAGTTTCACGTCACTGACATCTAAACAGAGCTTACACTGTGAACACCACTAACACTTAATGTTCAACTCACAAAGGCTTAATAAAAGGGTAAGGATCTTTATTGCAGGCACATGACTGTAATTTTCCAATCTATTGGACTCAGCTGAAAATAACAGTCTTTTTTTTTAAATTAGGATCCTTATCCTGGTTTTTAAGACTTGAATTGTCTGAAAAAAGTGTGATATACTAGAGAATAGTAATTTCAGTGTTAAAACATTCGAAACAGGGAAAGGTGCCAGTTAAACCATATTTGCAGCCATTCCAAAGCCATAATAAATGTCAGTCCTTCCTTGTATGCCTCCACAGATGTCACACAATCCCTGTGGAATTTGTATTACTGTGGTGCCAATATTTGGTGAGCCTGAAGGTACAGCACGCTTCTTTGATTTATATCTCCAGTGCCTGAACTCATCACCTGCCCAGTTGTAAATTAATAAGAAAGATTCTAATATACAGGTTAATGTAGTGTGACTGTTAAAAGGGAAATTTTGGTGTATTTTCAGTTAGCACATACATAATAATTGCAGTCAGTATTTATATATTAGTATTAGGTAAAATATTTTTATATGACCTTTTATATTTTAGATGCTTGCTTCTCACTTTTTATTATTGCATTAAATTGAGATTTGCTACTAAAAGTAGAGTACATTGGCGGCTATCATCACTCTGCCAACAACTAGGAAGGGGTCAAACCTATGCGAACTGGATGTTTGCATAGCAGGAGAATGTGACTGGCTCTCTATGGAGCCGGTTCACATATCTCTGCAGCAGGTCCGGTGCATTTTGGTTTGTTTTCAGGTTCGAATTCAACCCAAAATTCGGCCTGAAATGGTGAACCAGGACACACTGGACCCCTGCTGTGCGACGGATCCATCTTAGGTGTGAACCCAACCTTACTGAGATAAGGGATCAGCCACACGGTGCTGACATTGTTTTCAGAATTTTATTGTGAAGAAAGTAAAGCATAACTATATAGCACTGTAGCGCTGGAAGCTGAGGAAACAGAAACAGACAAAGAAAAACATTTTTTTAAGTCAATAAGTATGTTGTTCAGGCTAGTAACGCAAGGCAAATTAACAATACCTTGAAGAAACATTGGAAGAATACATATATGTTTTGTTAAAATAAATCCCTGAGAAGCTTTTGAATACTCACCTAATGTCACTTTCTGTATCACTTGTCAGGGCTGCTTCTCGAATCCATGGCCAATTATTATCACTGGTGAAGAAGACTGGACACCTCTTCCAGACATCATCAGCGGCTGCAATGTTTAAAGGATCCTGCAGTTGCGCAGCCAACAGGAAGTGTCCACTTCAGCCAATCAATGATGTTGACTCCCATAGAAGGACCCTACTTCCTGTAGGAAAGAAGATAGAAGACTTGGGAGCCAGAGCCCTACAAGACTGCGTGTTCAGGTAAATGTTTTGAATATTTTTTTAACCACTTCATTTCCGGGCTATAGTCATATGACGTCCGCAGATGGGATCTCCCATCCTGGGCGGGTGTCATATGACGTCCTCGGTTTATCGCCACTCCTGCGGGCCCCCGGGGTCCCACAGCGCGGCGATCGGGGATGAGATGTGTCCCTCGGACACAGCCCATCCCAGATCCGTGTAAAGAGCCAATAAAAAATGGTTCTTTACCACAAGACCGGCTGTGTCCAATCACAGCCGGTCACATGTATTGCCCACCTGCACGGTGCTCATGCACACCCCTAGGGCGCGCACAGTGCTTCGATCGGGGACGAGGCTTGTCACCCTGACACAGCCCAACCCCAATCGCAGTAAAGAGCTAATGAAATTGGCTCTTTACCATGTGACCGGCTGTATCCAATTACAGCTGGTCACAGAATGTCAACAAACCACGGTAACGAGATGTTACCGGATTCTCCTCCTCACACACCGATCGTGTGTGAGAAGGAGATTGCGGTAACATCTCGTTACCGCTTACAGTACACACCAACCACACTAACTGCCCCCCCCTAATGAAGAGAACCTGTCATCACCCATCAGAGTACCTGTCACCAGCCATCAAAGTACCTGTCACCACCCATCAAAGTACCTGTCACCAGCCATCAGAGTACCTGTCACCACCCATCAAAGTACCTGTCACAGCCCATCTGAGTACCTGAGTACCTAAGTACCTGTCACAATATATCTGAGTACCCGAGTACCTGCCACAGCCCATCTGAGTAACCGGGTACCTGTCACAGTGTATCCGAATACCTGAGTACCTGTCACAGTCCATCTGAGTACCCGAGTACCTGTCACAGCCCATCTGAGTACCTGTTACAGTATATCTGAGTACCCGAGTACCTGTCATAGCCCATCTAAATACCCAAGTACCTGAGTACCTGTCACAGTATATCTGAGTACCGAGTACCAGTCACAGCCCATCTGAGTACTTGCCACAGTATATCTGAGTACCCGAGTACCAGTCACAGTTCATCTGAGTACCCAAGTGCCTGAGTACCTGTCACAGTCCATCTGAATACCCGAGTACCTGTCACAGCCCATCTGAGTACCCGAGTACCTGAGTACCTGTCACAGTTCATCTGAGTACCTGAGTACCTGTCACAGTCAATCTGAGTACCCGAGTACCTGTCACAGTTCATCTGAGTACCCAAGTTTCTGAGTACCTGTCACTGCCCATCTAAGTACCTGTCAGCACCGATCAGAGTACCTGAATACCAGTCACCAGCCCATCAGAGTACATGAGTACCTATCTATAGCCCATCAGAGTACCTGAGTACCTGTCATAAGGCCATCAGAGTACCCGAGTACCTGTCACCAGGCCATCAGAGTATCCAAGTACCTGTCAAAAGGCCATCAGAGTACCCAAGCATCTATCTCCAGCCCATCAGAGGACCCGAGTACCTGTTACCAGCCCATCAGAGTTCCCAAGGACCTGTCACCGCTATATACATGCTATGTGTTAGAAATATCTTATAAATTGACAACTTTGTGTAAAAAAAAAAAAAAAAATTTCATTTTCTTTCCACGTTTTCTGAAGACTTGTGTAAAAAAATTAACCGTTCAAAAGACTCATAATGCCTCATAGAATATACATTGGGGTGTTTGTTTTCCAAAATGGGGTCATTTTGTGGGTAATTCCATTGTCCTGGTGCTCCAGAGCCTTCAAAAGTGTAATAGGTCGTTAGGAAATTAGAGGTGTAATTTATGCTCCAAGAAAGCCTGATGGTGCTCCCTGCATGTTGGGCCTCTGTATGTGGCCAGGCTGTGTAAAAGTCACACACATGTGGTATCGTCATACTCAGGAGGAGTAGCAGAATGTGTTTTGGGTGTCATTTTTGCTATATACATGCTTTGAGTTAGAAATATCATATAAACTGACCACTTTGTATAAAAAAAAATATGTTTTAATTTTCTTTCCACGTTTTCCAAAGACTTATGGAAAAAAATGAACCGTTCAAAAGACTCCTTATGCCTCATAGACTAGAGGTTGGGGTGTCTGATTTCCAAAATGGGGTCATTTTGTGGGTAATTCCACTGTCCTGGTGTTCCAGGGCCTTCACAAATGTAATAGGTCGTTAGGAAATTAGAGGTGTAATTTATGCTCCTAGAACCCCTGATGGTGCTCCCTGCATGTTGGACCTCTCTGTGTGGCCAGGCTGTGTAAAAGTCACACATATGTGGTATCGTCATACTCGGGAGGATTAGCAGAATGTATTTTGTTGTTATTATGACAATTTTGTGAAAAAAAATTCTCCATGTTTCCAAGAATTGTGGGAAAAAATTACAACTTCAAAAAACTCACCATGCCTCATACTAAATACCTTTGACTGTCTACTTTTCAAAAAGCGGTAATTTGGGGGGGGGGGGGGTATTTGTACGTTCCTGACATTTTTAGGGCCTCAAGAAATGAGATAGGCCCTCAGTGTATCAGGTGTGATCAATTTTCAATGATTTGCACCATAGGGGGCGACCCCACCCCCTCTGACGTCACGGGGAAGCCCATAGGGAAGTTCCCGCCAAGTCCCCGTGCGTCAGAGGGGGGCGGGGTCACCGGGTGGCCCCACCCTCCATTATTTAAGAAGTGTCAGAAGACGAGAAGCGTCACACAGCGGGAACCTCCCATCATGGATGCGGAGCGGCCCGAGAACGAAGAAGGGAAGAAGACGCCACGGAGGAAGATGCCGGACGAGAACACCGGAGCAAGAAGCAGAGGATCGGAGGAAGAACCAGAGGAAGAAGAAGATGGAGGAAGAAACCAAAGGAAGATAGAAGATAGAAGAAAGAAGATGGAAAGAAGAAGACTTTAAATAAAGGAATTGTCAAAAATTGTCTCTTTTCATTTTTAACATTTTTGACACTTTTTTTGTGAAATGGTAGGGGTACTTTTAAACCCTCTTACCATTTCACACAGGGGGGGCGGGATCTGGGGGTCCCCTTGTTAAAGGGGGCTTCCAGATTCCGATAAGCCCCCCGCCAGTGGCGTCACTAGGGTTGGTGTCACCTGGTGCGGTAATACATGGTGTCACCCCCCCACTCCCCGGCACTAAGCAGGCTAGTGGGTCTGTGTGGTTCCCCCCCCCCTTAACCTACCACAATAGATGGAGATGGGATGTGATTGGGGGGATGGATGGAGCCGGAATTGGATCGGGGGGGTGGATGACGCGGGGATGGGATCAGGGGGGTGGATAACGTGGGGATGGGATCAGGGGGGTGGATAACGTGGGGATAGAATCAGGGGGGATGGATGGAGTAGGTATGGGATCAGGGGGGGATGTATGGAGCCAGGATGGGATTGAGGAGATGGATAGAGCCGGGATGGGATCAGGATCAGGGGGGATGGCTGGAGCGGGTATGGGATCAGGGGCTGGGTCGAGCTGGGAAGGGATGGGGGGGATGAATGGAGCCAGGATGTGATCGGGGGAATGGATAGAGAGGGGATGGGATCGGGGGAATAGATGGAGCCGGGATGGGATTGGGGATGGGATCAGGGGGGTGGATGGAGCAGGTACGGGATCAGGGTGATGGATGAAGCCGGAATGGGATCGGGGGGATGGATGGAGACGGGATGGGATCAGGGGGGATGGATGAGTGGGTATGGTATCGGGGGATGGATGGAGCTGGGATGGGATCAGGATCAAGGGGGATGGATGCGCGGGTATGGGATCAGGGGGATGGATGAGCGGGTATGGGATCAGGGGGATGGATGAGCGGGTATGGGATCGGTGGGTGGGTGGGTGGAGCTGGATGGGATTGGGGGGTGGATGGAGACAGAATGGGATTTGGGGGGTGGATGGATCCGAGATAGGATCTTTGATTTGGGGGGGTGAAAGGATATGTGCTAGGGGGTGCTTTGGGAGGGGAGAGGAATTGTGCTGGGGGAGGGGGGTCAAACTTCAAATATGCCCTCTCCTACTTCTAGTACAAGTCCTCTCCAACCCAAAACAAAGAGCACCCCCTAGCACCTATTCTCTAACCCCCCTAAAAGCACTCCTGGCAGCATAGTTGTTACCTGCCAATGCCCCCAACCACTATGTCCCCCTCCTCTGCAACACTCCTGTTGCATACCTCAGGGCAGGTGCTGTAGCATGATGTTGTCCCTCCACATCCTCGGGTCTTCCTCCCTGCCTGTGTACATGTCAGAGCCAACTCAGCCAAGGAGGAAGCTGCAGTGAGTGCAGCCGCGGCAGCGTTGTGTGGAGGTGTGTGTGGGGACGGTCGGGTCCCGGGCAGCCAGTCTATTTCTGCCTCACTCCCTCCTCCCCCACTCTCCCCACAGATCGCAAAGAGCAGAGGAGAGGAGATCCCGGAAGGGAAGGAGGGAGCCGAGGCGGCGGCGCCCCTCTCAATGCGTTGCCAGTCTGAGCCGGGTGTCACCCTCTGGCGCATCCCCCATAGCAACGCCACTGCCCCCCCCTCGCAGACCCCCACATCCACCGGGCAAGGGTTGTGGGGATGAGGCCCTTGTCCCCATCAACATGGGGACAAGGTGCTTTGGGGGGGACCCCAAAGCACCCTCCCAATGTTGAGGGCATGTGGCCTGGTACGGTTTAGGAGGGGGGCCGCTCTCTCGTCCCCCTCCTCTTTTCCTGTGGCCTGCCAGGTTGCGTGCTCAGATAAGGGTCTGGTATGGATTTTTGGGGGGACCCCACGCCATTTTTTTTTTTAATTTTGGTGCGGGGCTCCCCTTAAAATCCATAACAGAACTGAAGGGTCTGGTATGGATTTTGAGGGGGACCCCCACGCCATTTTTAAAAAAAAATTTGGTGCAGGGTTCCCCTTAATATCCATACCAGACCTGAAGGACCTGGTATGGAATTTAGGGGGACCTCCACGCCATTTTTAAAAAAAATTTTGGTTCATGGTTCCCCTGTGGGGAAATCCCATGCCGTTTTTATCAACAAACTTTTATGTGTATTGTCAGACCGACAATTCATTAATAGCCGCGAGTAGTTTTAAATGACTTTTTTTCCTTTGAAATGTCCTTTTGCTGTCAGACTGTTCTAAACATGGGAAACATGCGCCCCTTTACAGGCATACTATAGACCCCCCCAGGTACGAAATTTAAAGGAATATTACACTTTTATTGTTTCACTTCAAGCATTATTAAAATTACTGCTCCCGAAAAAACGGACGTTTTTAAAACTTTTTTTTGCATTGATCCATGTCCCCTGGGGCAGGACCAAGGTCCCCAAACACTTTTTATGACAATAACTTGCATATAAGCCTTTAAAATTAGCATTTTTGATTATTCATGTTTGAGTCCCATAGACTTTACCGGTGTTCGCGTGTTCGAACAAATTTTTTGCCTGTTCGCATGTTCTGGTGCGAACCGAACAGGGGGGTGTTCGGCTCATCCCTACTGCTGACCCCACAATAAGGATTATACTCTTCCGCGCAAGGAAATTAAAAAAGACATGCAGCCATTCGCTAAAATGGGAAGAGAAGCAGTTTAACCTTAAACTGCGTAGAGTGTTCTTTACTGTTAGAGTGGTAAGGATGTAGAATCCACTTCTACAAGCAGTGGTTTCAGCAGGGAGCATCAATAATTAAAAAAAACGATTAGATAGCCACATTAACAACCACAACATACAGGGATATACAATGTAATATAAACATAAAAGCACACACACAGGCTGCACTTGGTGTCTTTTCTTTTAACCTCACCAACTATGTAACTATGTGTCCATTGACACCTGCCGAAATCCAATCCGATCCTATCCACTGTAAACAGAAGGATAGAGGATCCATTCCCCATTGGTCTAGCAGATTGGATCAGATGACAGACGGATGGAAATAGACAGGCAGTCCGTTCCCATCCGACCGCTGAGCAGGCGGATCTGCTGGCGGAGTCCACCCATCTGAAAGGGGCCTAACACTCAACTCCAGGAAGGTAAAATGAAGGGGCAAGCTTACTTTCGCTCCCTAGGCAGGGGGTGCTTCTTCATGCTCCGGCAGTAGATTGTTCCAGTGTAGTGGATTGGACCCTGCTTTAGCCTTGATGACATCAGAGGACTTTAGACCGCCCAAGTGCAGGGAAAAAAAGTCTGCCAGCATTGGTTTAGTAGTACAGAGGAACTGTTTTTCCAAGCCCCCTAGATATAAACACCTTTTAACCTTTTCAATGTGGACACAACTCCAGTGCAAGGGAGCATTTTTACTTTCCTGGAATCCAGCCTTAAAAGTCAAAAAAAAAGGGAAGGATCCAATATATTCTGAAGACATTCATAAAATTATGAATTTTTTCATGTGTACTTTTCACTTCTGAAAGAAGACAAAGCATATCATAGCCACCTCACCATTTACTAATTTATAGTTTACTACAAAGAACTGTACAAGTCTTTAAACTTTCCACCATTTCATGACACCATCTCTTTAGTAATTTTGCACCATTATAAATTAATCATGAGAGCTGCTGGTATTTTAAAGAAGACTCCATGTTGTCCACTGTTATGATGATGGTGACAAAATATTGCTCACGGCTCTTTTGTTTAAATTTTGATTTCAAAAGCAATCAGGCTGGAAAAAAAAATACAGAGATAAAGTGTAGACATAATAGTAAAAGCCTGTACTTTGATTTGATATGTTTTAGCTTGGCCCATCTCATGGGCATTACAAGCTATTAATGAGAGAGCTGTTTCTGCTCTAAGCTTGGCCTGCTGCCGGTCACCCAGGATGTAATCACGGTCAGACATTTTTTCCAAGCACTTCAGTGCCTGCGCTTCTGTCAAACAGCATAGTGAAGCACATCTGAGAGTCTCCTACACCGAGAATGAAACTTCAGCAAAGCACAAGAGCAGAACAGGAATTTAATCTCTTAAAGAACACTAAGCAAATATAGAAATGAACCAATATAGCGATCATCTTTAGTGAGCATTATGGCATTTTGGAACGAAGAAAGGAAGGTGTGTGTTCTTGAACCTGGGGGAAATAAACATGTTGCAATAAGCAGCTAATCAGTCAGCGATCACACTAAGAAGTCAGGAGATCTAAAACTCATGATGCGTGCCTTAATCCATTCGTCTCAACAATAATTGCAGCTGCATCTTAGAGACATGGATTTTTATCCTTGCACGCAACATATTATATGGTATAAGAGAAAGAGGTAACTAGATATATCTGCTGTAAAAGATATTCACAGAAAGCAAATTTCATCAAGAAAAGGAAAGCACTATGACAATGCAGTATATGTAACATGGCTCTAAGCTGAGGTTTCACTTATTTCTACCTGACTTCAGTAATATTGCTTATATTAAACATATAGGTAAATGCTTGAATCGGTGGAAAACAAGAAAGCTGTAAAAATCCAACCCCCTTTGATTCAGTTGCAATGCTGAAATTACCTTTCCAAGGACTTTATTTGCTGTAAGGGCACATATACAGTGTTTTTTTTTCATGCAGTTATCAAAAACATATGAAACATTGCTTGCTTTGTTGTGTCAGTGTAATATTGGAATGTGTTTACTTGGATTTTTATAGTGTTTGTTTTATGGTTTTTGATGGATGCAGTCCCTCCCGGGTTCAAAGCACAAGGAGAATGCTTATGGAATGCCCTTCAAATGCAAAAGTCTGTCTTCTCATTTTAGACTACACTTCTTTCTTAGTAATATGCTTAGAATTCAAACAAAATTGACAATTTTGTGGTACAATATCAAATGGCTTTCCACTGTAGGTTCAAGTAGAACAATCACCAGGCAATGGTATGTGTGAATAGACAACTGTGCTTCCTGTCCCAAAGGGAATATCTGTAACCTTTGGTCTGGGGGACAGACACAGGCAACTGTTTTTTTTTTTTATGTTAGGGGTGGTTTCCTGTGGGCTAAATTCGGTGAACCACTAAAAGTGTCATGTTGCATCCCTAGTGATCGGTAGGTGAATGGTGGGTGTTGGCATATTTATTGTGGTTTATTGTTATACATCTTTTCTCATGTATATACTAAAAATAGGGGAATTGTAAAGGATACATTAAAAAAAATATGTATTTTATGAAATATACAAGATGACTTCTGTGCTGTGAAAATGAAATGGACTCCCCTAATTAAAATACTATGCCATTAATATACCACTATTACTAAAAACATTATCATTCTGTTTCCTTTTAGAGAAAATTGAGTACTGTCCGTGATACTTTTTTTATTTGCACTAACATACAATTTTTCAGGACAAGCTTTCGGGGTATGTCCCCTTCTTCAAGGTCCAAGCAGTACTGATTCACAAATTTTTAAGCAGAATGTTCATTCTGCTTAAAAATTTGTGAATCAGTACTGCTTGGACCTTGAAGAAGGGGACATACCCCGAAAGCTTGTCCTGAAAAATTGTATGTTAGTGCAAATAAAAAAAGTATCACGGACAGTACTCAATTTTCTCTGTCACAATTGCACTAATACGGCTACAATCAAATCAAGTGTGTTTCCTTTTACAAATGAGTACAACACATTACACCGTTTTGTCAGTTGCTCAATGATGAAACCTGTTAGACTCTCAGAAGCAAAGAAAGTCCCTAAAAAATTATTCCTCCAATAGGAGCACCAATGCATAACAGTGAAATCAGTAAATATGGTTTCCCTTCATTATTTGTTTATTAAAAAAGTTCAAACAAGGCACTAAAGCAGACGTAAAGTAAAAAAAAAATCTTTAAGTGCACCAGGAGGCTGCCATTAGAAAATGTCCTTAAGCCCCAAAGTACTTGCATCTGTCTAAGAGTGGGGTCCCCCAAAGCCCCAATGTGTGCCTTGGTAATGGAACAGATCCATTTAAGCCAGTGAAGAAAAAGAGAGGCTGGATAGAAGATGTGGAGACAGGAGTCATCTAGATTGCATTATAGGAGGAAAGGGTTGCAAGATTAGATCGTGGAACAGAAAAAATAAACAACAAGAAAAAACAAAAAATTTTGGAAGGGGATACAGAAGGCAATGGGATAGTGGAGAGGGGCTAGTAACAAAGTACAATCCAATGAAGAAATAATATAAGAGCAGTTTATTAATTTAATAGATAGTCGCCAGTATGGTCCTCCTTTGCTTATCACCAAGTTATACTATATACATTATGTTCTAAAGACAGGCTCAAAATTAAAGTGAATTATAAATGAGTGCATTTTACAAATAGAAGGTGCATTGCATTATTTTATTCTGGTTCAGCTATTGCTTACCATTAAAGCAAGTTTTTCTGAGAACTAAGTGTATGTCGATAAAGAAAATGGACACAGTTAACCCTTAATGAACTCTGTTTTTGAATGAATGAATGAACATTTGATCTATATATGATGCTTAAAAAAATGTTATGGAAAAATTGATAATCTCCTATTGTTGACAGCTAGTGTTCCTTCCTCTTAGCTTCTTAACTCATCCATAGGCACTCATCATTGACTTGGATCTTTTATTGACTCATGTTTACAGAGTTCCTCACTTGCAATCATATCATGAACTGGCTAGCTGGGAAAGAAGCATCAAGCTTCACCAAAAGGAGCAGCCTTCAACTTGTTTTAACTCTTTAATTGCCATTATAGTGGATGCGACCTAACACAACCTAATTGTAACAATGACAAGCTTCCATCCCTGATATGTATACAAGGAAAGGAGGAAAGAAATGGGACTTTATATGAGGCAAGTCACTGAATGCATACCTTATTCAATTCATTTATAAAATTATTTATTAATAACAAATCATATTATAGAGGGTGTCAATCTGTAATACAGGACACGATATAATGTAATACATTTGCTTAAATATGTAATAGTTATACAGAGTAAGATAAAACATAATAAGCATTATAGTTACAAAAGGACACTCATCCATTCATAAAAGTTCAATGAACATACTCGATTTTTCATGGTGAGCCATGGTTTATTAAAAAGCCCATGACAACTCAGGAGAGGGCATCTAAGATATGCGTTTTGTGTCCCTAACAGTCAAAGGGATAAGGATACCATAAAGTATGCATTCACATTTGTTGTGTCAATACCTTACATTTTCATGAAATCACTTTTAAGGGATTTCACTGACATTAATGGCTAAACACTGGCAACTCAGTTAAAATGTAGCAAGCAAGACATTGCAGCATGTTTGTGGGAATATGTTTTCTTATCTACATATGTTTTGCCAGCATTAAAAACACATCTGGAGAGAACCAGCCCTGAAAGGCCAATAAGGGCATTTTTCCTTGGCACAGGAGAGCATAACCAAACTCCTTATTAATGAAACCCGATAGCTGATACTTATAGCTGATAATTAATTTGCTAGGTCTTGATGTTTTACGAAAAGGTAGGATTCTTTATTTTAGAAGATATTTGCATTGCTAGAGTTGATAATTTCATGATATCCATAGCTGCAAAAAAGTAAAGAAAGAAAATCAGGCATTGATGTACAGTATGTCAGAGAGACTATTAATGATATACAAAGAAAAATTGAATCCGGATGGCCGCACTCCAACAATAATATCTTTATTAGTAAAAATCCATACAGCAAAAGATAAAATAGATCGCTAACATGTTTCACACCCTAACTACTGGTGCTTACTCATGAGGACCCACCATAGGGTCTAATGGCACCTTCCCCTCAGGGGTATAAAGAGCTCAACATATTTTTTGTTATATCTTTGTGGGAATACAGTGGGGACGGAAAGTATTCCGACCCCCTTAAATTTTTCACTCTTTGTTATATTGCAGCCATTTGCTAAAATCATTTAAGTTAATTTTTTTCCTCATTAATGTACACACAGCACCCCATATTGACAGAAAAACACAGAATTGTTGACATTTTTGCAGATTTATTAAAAAAGAAAAACTGAAATATCACATGGTCCTAAGTATTCAGACCCTTTGCTGCGACACTCATATATTTAACTCAGGTGCTGTTCATTTCTTCTGATCATCCTTGAGATGGTTCTACACCTTCATTTGAATCCAGCTGTGTTTGATTATACTTGATTAGGAAAGCCACACACCTGTCTATATAAGACCTTACAGCTCACAGTGCATTTCAGAGCAAATGAGAATCATGAGGTCAAAGGAACTGCCTGAAGAGCTCAGAGACAGAATTATGGCAAGGCACAGATCTGGCCAAGGTTACAAAAAAATTTCTGCTGCACTTAAGTTTCCTAAGAGCACAGTGGCCTCCATAATCCTTAAATGGAAGACGTTTGGGACGACCAGAACCCTTCCTAGAGCTGGCCGTCCGGCCAAACTGAGCTATCGGGGGAGAATAGCCTTGGTGAGAGAGGTAAAGAAGAGCCCAAAGATCACTGTGGCTGAGCTCCAGAGATGCAGTCGGGAGATGGGAGAAAGTTGTAGAAAGTCAACCATCACTGCAGCCCTCCACCAGTCGGGGCTTTTTGGCAGAGTGGCCCGACGGAAGCCTCTCGTCGGTGCAAGACACATGAAAGCCCGCATGGAGTTTGCTAAAAAAACACCTGAAGGACTCCAAGATGGTGAGAAATAAGATTCTCTGGTCTGATGAGACCAAGATATAAATTTTTGGTCTTAATTCTAAGCAGTATGTGTAAAGAAAACCAGGCACTGCTCATCACCTGTCTAGTACAGTCCCAACAGTGAAGCATGGTGGTGGCAGCATCATGTTGTGGGGGTGTTTTTCAGCTGCAGGGACAGGATGACTGGTTGCAATCGAGGGAAAGATGAATGCGGCCAAGTACAGGGATGTCCTGGATGAAAACCTTTTCCAGAGTGCTCAGGACCTCAGAGTGCCGAGCTCCGTTCCCTGCGAGCGTTGCGACGCACGGGGACAGAGTTCGGCGCCAAATTCAAAAAGTAAAAAACACAGTATAGATACAGTATACTGTAATCTTACAGATTACAGTACTGTATCAAATAATTTCACATCCCCTTTGTCCCTAGTGGTTTGTCCAGTGCCCTGCATGCATTTATATATTATAAACCCTATTCTTTCTGCCAGGAAACTGGAGATTGTCCATAGGAACCAAAACTGTCCCTTTACATTAAAAGTGCTTTTAGACCAGCTAGAAAACAGCGATAATAAATTAGAATCACTCGCAGAATTGAGCGATAGTGATTTGTGGGGAAATTCGTCATCAAACACTGAAAGTAATGACAGCGACAATTCTGAAACTGAGCAAATTTCAGTGTTTTTGATTTGATTACATTATTGAATAATTTTTATTATTATTATATTATTATTTCTTATAATTATTTATAGTTATTTATTATATTATAATTTATGATTTCGTTTTTCAGACTTTATCATACCCGGGATGTCTGCTAGACTCTTGTTTGGACAGATTTAAGTGAGTTATGTATTCCTAAGAATTACAGGCCTACAATATAAAACGCCATTTTTCCATGCAAAATAATGGTACCGCTTTCAGCACCTAAAATCTGAAATAATCATACCGCCAGGGAGGTTAATGCACTTATGTTTGAATGGGCCCTTTTTGAGGTTTGCCGCATGGAAATGCATTTTAACTGGAAATCCCATTCCTTCATATGGCTGGTTCACATCTATGCACTGCAGTTAAATGTTTTTAAAGGGAAATCAGATAGGTCCATTTACATGTATATGTGTGTGTTAATACTAGGGGCGGACTGACAACTCATAGGACCCCCGGGCAATAGGAGATCACAGGGCCTCCAGGTTTAAAGATGGTCACCATGCCCAGCACAGACCCCTCAGTAGTAGAACCCCCCTTCCCCCAAGTACAGACCCCTCAATAGAAACCCCCTCTACCCCCAGTACCGACCCCTCAGAAGTAGAACCTTCCCCCTTCACCTCAGCATTGATACCTCAGTAGTATAAGCCCCCCTTCCCCACAGTACAGACCCCTCAGTAGTAGAAGCCCCCCTACCCACCTGTGCAGACCCCTCAGTAGTAGAACCCCCCTTTCACCCCATACAGACCACTCAGTAGTAGAACCTTCCCCCATTATCCACCCCTTGTAGTAGAACCCCCCTTCCCCCCAGTACAGACTCCACAGTAGAAGAACACCCCTTTCCCCAATACAGACCCCTCAGTAGTAGAACCCCTCTTCTCCCCAGTACAGACCCATCAGTAGTAGAAGCCCCCCTTCCCCAGTACAGACCCCTCAGTAGTATAACCCTCCTTCTCCCCAGTACAGACCCCTCAGTAGTAGAAGCCCCCTTCCCCCCAGTACAGACCCCTCAATTGTAGAAGCCCTGCTTCCCCCCAGTACAGACCCCTCAGTAGTAGAACCCCCCTTTCACCCAGTACAGATCCCTCAGTAGTAGAAGCCTCCCTTCCCCCCAGTACAGACCCCTGAGTAGTAGAACCCCCCTACCCCTCAGTACAGACCCCTCAGTAATATAACCCCCCCTTCCCCCCAGTAAAGACTCCACAGTAGAAGAACCCTTCTTCCCTTCAGTACAGAACCTTCTCCCTTCCCCCAGTACAGACCCCTCAGTAGTAAAAACCACCTTCCCTCTAGTACAAACCCCCTCAGTAGTAGAATCTCCCCCTTCCCTCCTGTACAGACCCCCTCAGTAGTAGAATCTCCCCCTTCCCTCCAGTACCCCCTCAATAGAAGAACCCCCTTCCCTCTAGTACAGACTCTTCAGTAGAAGAAGCCCCCCTTCTCCCCCAGTACGGACCTCTCAGTAGTAGAACCCCCCTTCCCTAGTACAGACCCCTCAGTAGTAGAACCCCCCTTCCCCTCAGTACTGACCCCTCAGTAGTAGAATCCCCCTTACCCCCAGTACAAACCCCTCAGTAGTAGAACCCTCCTTCCCCCCAGTACAGAACCCTAAGTAGCAGAACTCCCTTCCCCCAGTACAGATGCTGTGCAAGTGAACTTGCATGGCCTCCTCCAGCACCGTGGCGTGGTGCAAATGGTCAGTCCGCCCCTGGTTACTACACACAGTGCTACTGGCACAGATAGATGTGAACAGGTTTCTGTTTCTATTCAGAAGGCCTGTTAAATCCCTCTTCAGGCTAGAATCTTTATTTTCTAAATGAGTTTGATGAAATACGGACTACGGGGTTGATTTACTAAAGGCAAATAGACTTTGCACTTTGCAAGTGCAGTTGGCCCATAGCTTAGAAAATTAGGTAAAGCTTAAAAAAATTGAAAAAACTGCATTTTTACTTGCACGTGATTGGATGAAGGAAGTCAGCAGAGCTTCTGTTCATTTACTAAGCTCTTGAGCAACTGCTCTTGCAAAGTGCACAGTCTATTTTAGTGGCAGCTAATGAAAACACTTTTTGGGGGAGCATAAACCCTAGCCAAGTCCTGTCAGCAGGGCTGTCATGTGGCACCAGGCACCCCATGTCTGGCCGCAGTGATCCCGTAAATGTTACCACTTCACTGACCTCAGGATGTGTCTGCCGTCCATCACACCGAGTGCTGAATATTAAACTTCCCAGGCCGGCCATATACCAGGGGACACTGCAGTCCTAGCACACTTTGTCATACCTGGTGATGGAAGGCGGACCGGGCCCCTGGTGTAGTGATTGGACAGGGGGAGTAAATCAACCCCTCGATATTTCCGGGTTTTAAGAAACCGCTCTCTAATTTTTATGATGAGATAACACCTTTCACTGTAGTGTGCACTGACTGCGTTTCCAGGTGCTCCTATTACTTTCAATGCCCCCCCCTAGATGTGTGTCAATATCTATCAATTTGTACTATAATGCATAGGTTTAACCCAGCCTCAGAAAAAGAGGCTGTTCAGTACAGAATCATTAGATCAGATGCTGTAGTTCCACCAAAAAAAAGAATTACAGCTTAAGACAGTTTACATTTAAACTCTGGGGGAAAAAATGAAATGTACACTTGAAATACATACATATTTACTGCTTTACCTACCAATAGATTTGTTGTCCTCTACAGTGAATTTTGTGATTTGCACTTATCTTTCACACTACACAGCAAGACAGCTTGGTTTCTTAAGTCACCTCTCCACCATCATCTATCCAGTTACCCAAAAAAATGACTCAGAAAACAGACTCAGGAAGGAGTAATGCTGAGTCAGCAAATAGAAAAGTAGCACAGGTGTGTCTTTCTGAGGAATGGCTCACCAAAAATACAAACCTTTGCAGTTAAAATTGCAAACATACTGTATATGCATTTCATCCATGTATTTATTTGTTTGCCTAGCAAACTGCATAATGCAAATTATACTATAGCATACTAACAGAATTTCTTGGAATGAAGTGTATAATAAACAATTACATAAATGAAAGTGATTATATAAATTAATATAATTCTACAAAAATAGAGTTTAATCACGTGCGACTCTGAGAGAAACCATATTTACATACATGACTTGGTTGTTTATGTCTAAATAGTAAGTATACTTCTGTTGTTTACTAGTTTCTGGTCCATTGTCATAGTTTTATATTTTAGTTACTATATTTATTGTCCATCCTTGTAAAAACTATGCTTTTCACAGTGTACAAATATGCTCTCATACATGCATATATTTATTTATACACTATGTCAGGGAGCACCTGTCATTGCTTTTATGAACCATAGTTAGACACTCATTTTAATCCAATATTTTTCCATCTGCTGCTAGTACATTTGGCCATCTGTGATTACTGAGACTCCTGCATTGTTTTTCTCTAATGCAAAACAGAATTAAAAAGTTAACTGCTTTACTCATAGGAAAAAAAAATCCCTAATGCACACGAGGAGAAATGTGAATACAGCAGGGTACAGTTAGAGTAAGGAATCTCTTTTTATTTCTGGCTTGGCACAGATCTCATGTCCTCCATTCCATTCACAATTCTCAGGAAAGACAACAGACACTTCGTTTAACTGCAGCCCCATTACTTATATTTATGTAGAAGGTAGGCTTGCATTGACTGAATTATAGCAGCAGATGTACTTAAAGCTTTCTGTGGTTATTTAGATTTATTGTCAAGCCACTAACCTTGAGTTGACTGTGTTATATGACATCAGTATTCTTATAAATATCTTCAAGCACAGGAAGCAATGCAGTTGGGATGTTGTGACTGCAGCCATTTCCAATTTCTTTTTCAACAAATTATATTTATAACTTGACTGTTGCTCTTCCGCCCTCTTATATTAATGGTATCCTCCAATCAAAACTAAAAGTTAAGCCTTAAAATGCATACAGGGTAGACAGTCTACCTGTCCAGATACTGTACAGCTGTAAAGCACCAGGTCATCCCATTGCTTAAAGCAAACCAGTGCTTTGTCCAGGCTGGGCAAAGTAACAGGTTCACCTGCGTGCCCCTCTCCTAGCAACACATACTTTTTCTGCCAGGAACAAAGAAAATATCCACCGTTTTCAGGTATAAGGGAGTTTGTTTCTCACTCCCATATTCCTACCCCATGTGACATTGCTGGGCCTGTGACCAAGCACCTAGCGGGCGGGTAGGTGCTGGGCCTGTGACCAAGCACCTAGCGGGCGGGTAGAGAGTCCTCAGCCTTGTGTAAACTCTTACTATGCCGCGTACACATGAGCAGAGTTTCCATCTGAAAAATCTTGGATGGTTTTCCCGACGAAATTCCGCTCAAGCTTGGCTGGACTTTCGACCGTCAAGAACGCGGTGACGTACAACACTACGATGAGCTGAGAAAATGAAGTTCAATGCTTACGAGCATGTTTCGAATTGTTCCCGAGCATGCGTAGGAATTTTGCACGTCGGAATTGGTACAGACGAACGGAATTTCAAATCGGAACTTTTTCCGATCGAAAAATTAAGAACATGCTCTCAATCTTTTGCTGGCTGGAATTCTGTCAGCAAATGTCCGATGGAGCATACACACGGTCGCATTTTCGGACCAAAAGCTCTCATCAGGCTTTTGCTGGTGGAATTTCCACTCGTGTGTACGGGGCATTAGAGTAATTAAAAGCTTTCACAAGCCACCCCTTTATCATTCTAAACATCTGAAAAGAGAAGAGAAGAAAAAAGTATGTGTGCGCTGTATAGAGAGGGTCAATAAAGCAAACTTCTTGCTTTGCCCTGTATGGGAAAAATACACATTTACTTCAAAATCTTCTTGTTGCCAGGAATTTGATGTTGTATGTAAAAACTTCACCTAGCAGTTCTGGTTTCTCCAATCTTATCTATTCTAAGCGGACAAATTCATGCAGACTTGTTTTATTTATTGGTATGAATTCCAAAACTCGCAGGGTGCTGAACAACAAATACTGCACGAAAAAAGCAGAGTATTGTAAGAAGTAAAACAAACCTGGAATTGCATTTGTACATAAACATCTCAAAATCCCAGGTGTTATAGGCATGTAACTATCAGGTTTAAGAGACTGTATACGAAATCCTCATTGAACTGAGAAAACAGGATGGACAATCAAACTATTTATGAAAAAACAATATACTTGATAAAGGCTTATGTATGTGCAGTAACCGTAACCTCAATGCATGAGATTCTCAAAAAATACTGAAACAAGATCTTCTGAAATAATATAGGTATAGGAAGCAAAATTAGCAAAAAAAATCATCCAAAATTTCTATGAGGCCAAATAGTTCATGTTGAAGAGGCAACAGAACATTTAAATATAGGAGTGTCAGATCCTACAACTGATGAAAGTAGGCAATTTCATGATTGTCCACTTTGCTATTACGGCTGGTGGTTTGTAGCTGTCAATGAACTACCAGGGCACTGATGAGTGCTCTAGGTAGTTCATTAATGCTTCCTGCCATTCAGTAACTGCCTGTGTATTGGACCGGAGCCAAGGTCTGGTATTTTTATATCTGCCCCTGGTCAAATTGAATATAGAGCGTGCATGCTGAAGTAACTCACACTGAGACACTCAGTTCAGAGTAAAGTTACTTTCTGTTTATTATTTCCTCTTTTCAAGACTTATATACTATTTCGTTATCAGATAAGGATGGCGTATGCAAACCACAAAACAACCACAAATATATATATATATATATATATATATATATATATATATATATATATATATATATATATTGTGAAAAAGTATAGGCTTTAGCTGGGTCGTCCATATAAGGAAGTAGCAACCGATCATAGCTATGTTCTTGCTTCTTCTAAAACGTTGGTGTTAACTTTTGAGTGTATTCTCTGAGCAGGTGCGATCTTCTCTTAACTCTTGCAGTTCAGTTCCACAGCAAGGGAGGAGTGTGCTAGCAAACATCTATTGTATATGATTAAGGCTGATAAACAGAAGCATTTCACCATGATACTCTTAATCACATCCATTACACCTGTTCGTGCAAGGTATGGACAAACAAGAGCCTAATGCCGTGTACACACGGGTGGACTTTTTGACCCGACTGGTCCGACGGAACGAATCCGTCAGACAATTTGACCGTGTGTGGGCTCCATTGGACCTACAGTGGACTTGTTCTGTCGAAAATCCGATGGACTTTAGATTTGGAACATGCTTCAAATCTTTTCAATGAACTAGAGTCCGGTCGAAAAATCTGCTCGTCTGTATGCTAGTCCGACGGACAAAAAACGACGCTAGGACAGCTATTGGCTACTGGCTATCAACTTCCTTATTTTAGTCTGGTGCACGTCATCACGTATGAATCCGTTGGACTTTGGTGTGATCGTGTGTAGGCAAGTCCGTTCGTTAGAAAGTCCGTCGAAAGTCCGACGGAACTCCGTTTAAAGTCTGTCGGAAAGACCGTCGGACCTTTGTTCCCGAAAAGTCCATTAGATGTATCTGCTGATCGTGGGTGCAATGCTTTACAGTCTACTAATAAGAAATAACAAATAAATGCTCACTTTTACCCGCAAAAAGATGTGAATTTATAATTATTTTTAAAAAGGTTAACTTATCCTTTACCGCATTACCTGATCAGCTTTGTTTTAATACAATTTATCAGAGTATTTAAAGTGGATGTAAACCCTCAAAAATACCCAGTGAAGTGAACAGCCTCAGATGATACACAGGAATCTAACAAATCTCCCTACATGAGTTATACATGTATATCTGCTGTCTTCATCTTTATATACCGTTTAGAAAGTGCACATCGTGTTAGGAGATTTTCTCTTCCTGTTTAACACAGAGTGTGAAGTCTGACAGCTGATTGGAGGAAAGGCACACACCCTCTCTCCACATAAGCAGAGATTCTTAGAGGTGTTCTGTGACACGGCAAGCTGCCTGCTAATCTATTGATAGCTCCCTCCCTGACACAAAATTCAGCCTGCTTTTATCTCATGTGTCGGAGAATTTGTCATACGTTCTCAGGATGATAACAGAAGAACAGAGCAGGAGAAAGCCACTGGACACAGTGCTTTGAAGAGAGATAAGAAAACACTGCAGATTATATGTGCCCAGCTCAAATTTAATGAATCGGGTTTACATCCACTTTAACTTATTTAGATGAAGTGTATTGACATAAAATAAGCCCAAATGTATTCTGTGGAAGGTGTATTTTTCTAGAAGACATCACAAACAGGACTTTTTTTTAATACATTGCAACTAAAACAGGGGATGTGAAATAGTCCTCAGTGTTATGTGAATCTTTTTTGTGCTCTACTTAGTATTATTCATCATAACTGATATCTATGGAATGATGCACTCTTTGAGTCTTTTGAAGTTGTAACTCCAGCAGCTACACTGTCTCAGAAATGTGGATTATGCTCCTGCAAATAAATGTATTATTGCTGTGAAGGGAGTATGTAGGTTTGGAATCTTATAAGCAACATCCTACATTTTTCTCATTAATGAAAATATGGGTTAAGGGATTGTTTGTCTTATCTCAGCTGGTAATGCTAGATTAGTAGCATTATATAAATGCTATTTAAAGATAAATCCTATTATATATGTTCAACACCTTCAGTTTATTAAATTTATACTGTATGTGTGTGCGTGTGTGTTTTTAAGCAGAAGCATATCTGTTAGCTCTACTTGCATCTATTCTTTGAAAGAAATAAGGCATTTTAACTTGTCTATGCAAAAAACATACATTATTAGGTTTATTTTAAACGGGTGGTATTTTCAAATAAAGAGATCTAAATTAATATATATATACCGTATTTATCGGCGTATAACACGCACTTTTTCCCCCTTAAAATCAGGGGAAAATCGCGGGTGCGTGTTGTACGCCGATACCCGCCGATCTCCGCTGATTGTGAGGAGAAGAGCGAGCAGAGCCGACATACACAAAGCCTAGTGCACTTCGGCTGGACTCGGCTCCTCTCGCAGTCCCGCCCATCTCCACTGATTGCGAGAGGAGAGAAGCGAGTGCCGCCGACATACACAAAGCTGAGTGTACTTCGGCTGGACTCGGTTCCTCTCGCAGTCCTGCCCCTGACTGTGAGCAGAGCCGAGTCTAGCCGAAGTACACTCGGCTTTGTGCATCTCGGTGCCGCTCGTTCCTCTCCTCCGATCGGCGCCAATTTCAAAAGACACAAGGTTGAAAAGACACAAGGCTGAAAAGACACAGGCTGCAATGACACAGGGAGGCTGCAATAATGACACAGGCTGCAAAGACAGTGGGAAGGCTGCAATGACACAGGCTGCAAAGACACTGAGAAGGCTGCAATAATGCCACAAGGTGCAAAGACACTGGGAAGGCTGCAATGACACAAGGCTGCAATAATGACACAGGGCTGCAAATACACTGGGGAAGGCTGCAGATGGACACTGACAAGGCTGCATTGATGGGCATTTAAATGTAAGTTTTTTTCCTTATACTTCCCTCCTAAACTTGGGGTGCGTGTTATACGCCGGTGCGTGTTATACGCCGATAAATACAGTGTGTGTGTATATATATATATATATATATATATATATATATATATATATATATATATATAAAGCAACTATCACGTTTAAATATTTTTTTTCAAAACAATGTGTTTATGTTCCCTCTTCTTTTACAGAACTACCTGGGCCCAGTTGCATTACTCCTGGTTTGGCTGTTTGAAAGATGGCATCTAATGCTGGCCATACACTATATGAAAAATTGGCAGAGCCCATTTTCGAAAAGCGAACATTCGGCCGTGAGAGCAAACGATAGTGCCTTCGTGCATTGACTGATAAATCATTCAGTGGACATAAATGAATCTATTTTTTTGTTAATTTTTATTACATATACCTAGTGCAAACCGTTCGGACGGGAAACACATTAACCTTTCAATTTATCGTTTGTTCGGCAGAAAATTTCCAAACCTGTCATTCGTTTTTTCGGCTCAAAAACGTTCCAACGATTATCGATTTTGCACCCATTAACTGGCTGAAAAACAAATGAACTGTCCAAATGACCGAGTTTTGCCCGATTTTTCCTATAGTGTACGGCCAGCATTACTTTGCCTACTTTATTTTAGGCAGTCCAAATAACACTCACAACCACACTCTTTTCCAAACTAAAATCAGCACTCCTACGATATATCTGGGCTGTAATTCCACCTCACCTATAATGCAATATCCTAATCCAACGGAAACATGATTCAGGCCTAGGCTTTCCACACATAAAGTTGTACCATAAATTCACCATTTTGGTTTATATCCTGGATTGGATCTTCCACCATAAAGACAAAACTGTGGGTTTCACTAGAGAGGTCCCTTTGCCCAACCTCCCTAGTCTCTCTCCTTCGGATCCCACCACCAAATGGACCCAATTCTTCATCTTTGCCATTCTGTGTTTCCCATCATTTAAGGATATGGAACTCTGCAGCAAAGCATCTTAACCACTTGCTGACTGCCCGCCGTTGATTAACGGTGGCAGAATGGCACTCCTGCGCAAATCGCTGTAGCTGTACGCTTTAACCTCCCTGGCAATATTCCTTGGGATGGAATTTCAGAACCAAAAGTGGTAACCCCGAGCCAGACTCGGGATCGCATCGCAGGATCCAGGAAGAGGTTACTTACCTTGTCCCCTGGATCCTGCGATGTCTCCCCGCAGTGTGAGCGGCTCGTCCTCCGCTCGATCTATCATGGAACCGAGCTCTGTTCACTGCAAGCGTTGCGATGCACGGGGACAGAGAATGGCGCCAAATTCAAAAAGTGAAACACAAACAATACATACAGTATACTGTAATCTTAGATTACATTACTGTATGAAATTATTTCACCTCCCTTTTGTTCCTAGTGGTTTCTCCAGTGTCCTGCATGAAGTTTTATATTATAAAAACTGTTCTTTCTGCCTGGAAACTGGAGATTGTCCATAGCAACCAAAACCGTCCCTTTATTTCAAAAGGGGTTTTAGACCAGCCAGAAAACACCGATAATAAATTAGAATCACTCGCGATAGTGATTTGTGAGGAAATCCGTCATCAAACACTGAAAAGTAATGACAGTGACAATTCTGCAACTGAGCAAATTTTAGTGTTTTTGATTTGATTACATTATTGAATAATTTTTATTATTATTATATTATTATTTGGTATAGTTATTTATAGTTATTTATTATATTATAATTTATGATTTCGTGTTTCAAACTTTATCATACCCGAGATGTTTACTAGACAGATTTAAGTGAGTTATTCCTAAGAATTGCAGGCCTACAACATAAAACGCCGAATTTCCATGCAAAATAATTGTACCGCTTTCAGCATCAAAAATATGAAATAATCATACCACCAGAGAAGTTAAGGAGTATTTAGGGGAAATGCACGTCCCTAAGGAGCCGATGCTCATGCCCGGCGGCCGCAATGTCTGCCCGGCACCCACGATCACTCCTGACATGGCGAGAATGGGGATTTGTGTGTGTAAACACACAAATCCACGTTCTGTTGGGGGAGAGGGGACAGATCGTTTGTTCCTAGTATGTAGGAACAACGATCGGTCTCCTCCCCAGTTCAGTCCCATCCCCCCACAGTTAGAACACACAGTCAGGGAACGCATTTACCCCTTGATCTCCCCCTAGTGATAACCCCTTCCGTGCCAGTGACGTTTATACAGTGATCAGTGCATTTTTATAGCACTAATCGCTATATGGTCCCAAAAATGTGTCAAAAGTGCCCGATCTGTCTGCCGCAATGTCGCAGTCCCAATAAAAATCGCAGATCCCCGCCATTACTAGTAAAAAAAAAAAAAAAATGCCATAAATCTATCCCTTATTTTGTAGATGCTATAACTTTTGCCCACGATGCCCACAATCACTGAACGATACACAGAGCTAACCTCTAGCATCTAGAAGAATTGATAGCCCAAAACCATGATAGGTACCATACATATGTAGCCACATGCACTATTTGGATAGATTCCTTGGGTTTCCCATGGATCAAAACTTTCTCTCAACCACATCTAGCCTTAAACCTCTTACTCCCCTCTTCCTTTGCGTTTCTTGCATTCCTCTAATCTACCTACCCCTCCCCCTTTTCTGATTCTATGATTCTATTTTCCAGAACCGCACAACCATGTCCTCCTTCTTGCAAAACTGTTTAATGACTACAAAAAAGATACACTCCAAGTGTGTTCTCAAGACCATTCCAAAAAGTTTTCTCAGGTTGTGTAACACCACACCAGAGACCTAGACGATGTTTGAACATTTTTAAATGGATTGCTTTCTTGCTCATCTTCTTCCTATCTGTTGTTTTCTATTACACACGTTTACTTTGCACTGACCTCACCATGTGTTAGGATAATGTAATTGTAAGCAATCTTGTGCTTTCTCTTTTTGCACATCATTTGAAATGAATAAACTGTCATTCTATTAAAAAAAACAGCAACAGGGTTGATTTACTAAAGGCAAATGCACTTTGCACTACAAGTGCACTTGGAAGTGCAGTCACTGTAAATCTGAGGGGAAGATCTGCTGATTTTATCATCCAATCATGTAGAAGCAAAAATGCTGTTTTTTATTTCTTTGCATGTCCCTCACAGGTCTACAGCGACTGCACTTCCAAGTGCACTTGTAGTGCAAAGTGGATTTGCCTTTAGTAAATAAACCCCAATGCGTTTATTTTATTTATAGTTTTTAGGAACCACTCAAATGCCCCGTACACGCGGTCGGATATTGATCGGACATTCCGACAACAAAATCCTAGGATTTTTTCTGACGGATGTTGGCTCAAACTTGTCTTGCATACACACGGTCACACAAAGTTGTCGGAAAATCCAATCATTCTGCACGCAGTGACGTAAAACACGTAGGTCGGGACTATAAACGGGGCAGTAGCTAATAGCTTTCATCTCTTTATTTATTCTGAGCATGCATGGCACTTTGTGCGTTGGATTTGTGTACACACGATCGGAAATTCCAACAGCGGATTTTGTTATTGGGAAATTTTATAGCCTGCTCTCACACTTTGTGTGTCGGAAAATCCGATGGAAAATGTGTGATGGAGCCCACACACGGTCGGAATTTCCGACAACAAGGTCCTATCACACATTTTCCGTTGGAAAATCCGACCGTGTGTACGGGGCAAAAGAGGAACTAAGTGACTGTCTGTGTCTCTCTCTGCAGGGTGTAGCACCATTTCTAGTCTACAGTGTCAGTCACCTGTCTGTGTGACATAAACGCAACCTGATTGAGGAAGTATGAAAGTGCTGGTGCCACTAGATCAGAATAACAGCCAGGCAACTAGTCATGCTGAAGATGGTCAGCAATGACAGCCTTCTTATTTTTTGTAGTACATGTTACCTTTTAGGGCCGTTCACACCAGGAAAAACACAGAGTGAAAAAATAAAAATAAAAAACTCAACACAGAAAACCAAAACATAAAAAAAAGAACAGGATAAAAAAAAAAAAAAATCATCTAATGAGTTCTCTTTTTGACTTTTAGTCCAAAAGATTTAGCGTGAGACTTGTTGACGTCTCTTCTGAGCTTCTTGCTATTCTTCTTGCTGGAGAAAAAGCTGCAGTACAAGATTCTGCTTCATTCATTTTGTAAATCTGTCACTGCTTCTTGGTTATTACTTAACCATTGACCTACCAGTCATCAGATCCCGAGTCACTGGGGGCAGCTCCGACAAGAGGAAGCAAAGTTCTGTCTCTACCAAGATGACTGTCTCCACACAGAGGCACAGGGGTAGATTTACTGTAATTTACTAGTTCACTTTACAAAGGAAGATGCACTTTGCAAGGGAATTTTCCCCAGAGCTTAGTGAAAGACGTGAAACTCTGCTGACTTCCATTATCCTTTCATATGTAGGCGAAAATATTGTGTTTTTATTGTCTGGGGTGAAATTCCCTTGCAAAGTGAACAGTCTATCTGATTTTAGTAAATCAATGCTGTAGTGCAAAACAAGGCATGGTTAGTCAGTTATGGGAGCAAAAATCAGATGCAAGTAGCCTATAGGCCACGGGTGCTTAACCTGTGGCCCTCCAGCTGTTGCCAAACTGCAATTCCGACCATGCCATACCTTTTGGAAGTCATGCTTGTAACAGCTTTGAATTGCCTCATGGGAACTGTAGTTCCGCAACAGCTTGAGGGCCACAGGTTGAGCAACCATGCTATATAGGCAACACTTCTGACCAACCATTTGTCCTCTGCTTGCTTTTTTTGGGACACAGCTTCCACAGATCAGGTTCTCTTCGCCTACTCTACTGCAGTATGTTTGATAAGAATACCTTTAAGATGATTTCATACATGTAAAGTTAAAACTAAGAATAAATTAAGAGGATTAAAAAAATATATATATATATGTATATATATTTATATTTAAAAAAATCAACAATGAAAACAGCATACAATCAGGGCTTTTTACCAGGAACCTACATCAGCATTATGTTTCAAGGTTCCATGTGTCTCTTCCCAATGGATTGACTGAAAATTATTAACATTGACCCAACTTTTGGGCATTTATTGTGTTCTAAACTTTGCAATTGATAATTGTAATATAAATGCAAATTACCATATTCTGCAAGGTGCAGCATAAAATATACAGTGCAATAATGAAAAAACACTATTGCTGTAAATCATTAGAATTTTATTGAGAATTCACATAAATGTAGTGTAAAGTGCCCTGATGCGGAAAATGTATTTATTCATGCCTCATAAAAACACAGAAGATAATAGTAAATTGCATGTAAAACATGGTAGATATAAAACTTATATGAAAGTGAAGTTTTATTAACATTAACAAACACCTGTCTTTTGTCTTTGAATTAGGGTGTTTGTAGCTGTGTTACCTTTTCAAATTCATTTAAATATATTATGCTAGTTTGCTGTTGCTGCTTATGATAGATATCTCTACACTGTATGAAGGTTTTGAACTATATCAATTAAAAAATAAAAAAAGTATTTCTTGACATTACATAGAAAGTGTAAAAAAAAGGGGCAAATAGTAGCAAACTGGAGATGTGGCACACATCAAGCTACCAATTAGATTTTATATATCATTAGAAAATGAAAGCATGTATCTTTTTGACTAGTTACGCTAGGGTTGATTACTAAGACTGGAGATTGCAAAATCTGGTGCAGCTGTGCATGGTAGCCAATTTGTTTCTAACTTCAGCTTGTTCAACTAAACTTTGACAAAAATAACCCGCAAGCAGCATCTTTGGGGCGTTGCGAGCGGTGTATATACCGCTCCCAAAACGCCCTGCCCATTAAAATGAATGGGCAGCGCTTCCGAAGAGCCTGAAAATCGCTTCGACAGTGTCGCAACACAGGCCATTAACCCTTTCTTTGGCCGCTAGCAGGATGCTTTTAAGTGCTGCTAAAATTAGCCACGCTTTACCGCTAATGCCCGCACCGCCCCAGTGTGATAGGGGTCTAAGTGATAGTGTGGGAGCTGACTGGTGGCCTGAACTCCTGGTTTATGGTGTCTGCATATTTCCAGCAATAACTTTTCCTCGTCTCTCAGGTAAATAACCACTGATATCAATCATCTTGTTAGCTGTCTGTAAGGGGGTCATTGATTTTGCTGATCACTAATGTTTATTGGGAATTTTTCCCACTACCCATTAGCCCTTTCACTGCCGATGCTAGCGTAAGTACTACGTCAGCAACAGCAATGGCATTTAAACAGATTGGCAACTTCTGAAGAGGCCAGGAGATTGTTTATTCTCCTGGCTGATGGCTTTCTAGTAGAAGGAATTCTACATGCTGAGTCCCCTGATATCTCCTGGAAAAAGAACCTGTCACCTGCACTATGCTATCACATAAGGTGCTTATTAACCCCCTTGTGATAGCATTAACATTAGGTAAAAAAAAAGTAAAAAAAAAATAACGTTTAATCAAATAAATTTCAAAAATTTGAAAGCCCCTGTCCCTGTATACATGTACACACAAATGCAAATGTGTGCGTCAAGTGCGCACACATATAAAAACAACAGTTGCACAAACATATTAGGTATTGCCATGCACACCCAAGTCAGACCAATAATTTGAGGGCCATTGTTCCCTGTAACATTAATGACCTGTGAAGAATTTTAAAGCATTGTCTGTGGGTGATTTGATGTATTTATAGTTTTTTTGTCATTTGACAGGTGTGCACAGTTTTAAGACTTGAATGCTTTACATGTGGCAAGTTCATTATTTTTTAATTTATGATTACATTAGCAACTACTGATAGTGATGTACCATTTAAGGTTTAAGGGTGCCTGGAACCTGAAAAATATTTTAAGGGTTGCTTGATGGCATAAAGGCTGAGCTAGCATAGCGGCTAGGCAACTATACGTTAAATTCAGCTATGACAGTCTATATGTTTCTCTCAGGGAAACCTTAGGGTTGCTTTGAGAAAAGTCTCCACTTCTTCTTTGCCTAAAGTAGAACTATGGCCTCCCATTAAGAAAAACAAATAAGCTGTAGTACTTAAAGGAGAAGTCCAGCTTGAGATTTTAAGGCTGAGCTTCTCCTAAGGGTCACAGGATTTCAAATAGTTTTGTACTACGGTGACCCGTTTTCAGCAGAGAGCGGTCTGTATTCCGCTCTCCGTTGATGTCACCAGGGTCCGTCGAGGCATCGCGTCATCCCGACTTGGGAAGTCTGGATCTGCCAGCTGCCTTGACTGATGGCAGTCTCAGCCTCTCAGCGAGCCGTCGAGACAGCCGCTCTCCGCCCCTCCACAGCTCAGAGCTCCAATGAGCGTGGAGGAGCAGAGCAGGAGAGCTGCTGACTGAAAGTCAGCAGCTCTCTGCTAGGGGAGGAGAGAGAATCGAGCCATCGGTGGTGTTTGGTGGCTCAGTTCTCAGTGAAGAGGTGGTGGAGGACAGATGCAGCATTGGTCTGATGCTGCATCCACCTAGGTAAGTAAGATTATGCAAAAAAAACCCAAAACATACTTCTCTTTTAATTGTAAGTGCATTTTGCTCTAAGTTTTCTCTCAGTCCTCCTGTAAATTTCCACAAATACCTGTTGCTAATGCCAGTAAAGTCCACCTAATGCAGACTCCTGTAATGGTGTGGCAATGATGTGCCAAAATTCAGAACATTATTGCCACTATCATGTGGGTTCTGCCTGCTTGCACTACATTGGCATGAGCAAAATGTTGCAGGGGCAATGACTATCACCATTGTCACTGCTGAGTCACAAGCCTGTAGCTTGTGAATCAGAACCTGGCTATACCGAGTCCTGCCCACTACTTCCTGGACTGGCAGCACTGTCTCTGTTCTAAAACCCTCCACTTTGAGTTGCAGTGTCTGGGAGAGGGAGCACTTGAGACGCAAACATAGGTGTGTGCAGCTTATTGCTTTAAAGTGTGCACCCTAAAGCTTAAACACACATGTGTGTGTGTGTCTACAAAAATATATAACTCCAGCACATTGATCTCCCTGCCGGCACAGTGAAAGAGAAGCATGGAAACACTTATCTTATGTAGGTAAGAGGCAGATCTTCTCCATCTTCCTGCTGACACACGGAACCATAATGCTAATGCGCATGGGGTGATAAGGGTGTGCCCAGGCACATCTGACACACCCTGTGCACATGCCTATGGACGCAAATGAAGGTGGATTTGGATCACTCTGGGAATGTAAAGGAAGTTTTTTTCCTTTACTTTATGTGCATCACATAGTAACTGGATTTGGGACTTGTTTAGGCTGTCAAACATGAGCCTTTAGATGTACGTTGGGAATTTATATTTGAGACCTCATGCTCTGTACTGAGGAGCAATCTGTGGCTGTCATGATACAGCATGAAGTTCTTGGGCAACAAAACAAATTTAATAATAGATTTATTATGTATGACAAGTAGTAACAAGTCAACTTCATATCAGTCTAGAGCAAACAGAAATATGGTTGCTACAGGATACTATATATTGCCCGTCATCATTGCACTTTACAATACAGTGCTTCATTAAATATATCAGGCTTGCTACTGTTATATAGCCAAACTTTGTTTATCAATATAAATTAGGCAATTATTTTTGCCTGATTGTTGGCCTTATTGCACTGACATTTTTATAATGCACATTCTGAAACAGAAATTACTTAATTACCTGCATATCTTAAATTGTAGCCATTTACACTATTTCAAATAACCCGATTTATAATGAGTTCCAAAATGTAAGAATCTTATGTCAGAAGGTGAAAACAACTCAAGGGTAATTAGTGCCAACATGAAGATTTGAACTTGTGACCTCTTTTTTGCGGTTAATACCAACAAGCGTATGCATGTCTTTATTCTAATGTTACCATGTGCCATATAAAATCAGCCGAGCATAGATTTAGGTGCATAAAGCAATAATACAAAATAATTGCCTTGTTTTTCAGTTTTTTTTTTTTTTTTTTTTTTTTAGGTGCTTCCCTATTTCACATTCAAGTACTTGTCAGTGGCTATAAAAGCGAACAGAAAGAGCTCATTCACAAATATTCAACACTAACTGACAGGTGAGCTGAAGTGGCGGAGATAGCATCAAGACAGTCAAAGACACTTTTGCAATTGAAGCAGATCAGCTGAGAATTGATAAAGCCATCACATTAGTGTGACCCTGATCTGAGAACGAGATTGAAATGCCAGAAGCAGAAGGAAGGGCCACAGGATAAAGAGCAGTGACAGTGATTGTTCACAGGTTGGGTAGCAATGGGTGACATGCCTGCTGTAAATGTATTATACAGTAACAGAGGGAGACAGTTCTAAAGTCTCCTTGTGTTTTATAAAAACTCGGTGTTGACACAGGTGTTTCATTGGTCTGCAAATCTTTACAATATAACCGTTATTTACATTTAAACTGACACTGTCACACATTAACAATTTGTAAAGGAAAAATCCTGCCTAAGGGCTCTTGCACATGGGCTGAATGAGCCTGTTCAGCGTAATTGCTGGCGTATTTCCTTTTTTTTTTTTTTTTTTTTGCATAAGTTCATATGCTGTACTTGTGTTTACAATAGCACCACCGTATACATGAGTACAGCAATACACAGCCATTTAAGTCAATGAAAAGTTGTATATTGCACCTGAGCTGCCTTGGTGAAGGAAATGTGCTGGCAATTACACTAAACGGGTTTTGCCTGGCCCGTGTGCTAGAGCCCTGAGAAGATGCCCTCAAAGTGTCTGTTCTTGGCATTATCAGTCTGTAGGCAGTGGTTCCCCATTAACTGATGGCCACTCATCTTTGGAGGTGTGTCTTTGGATTGACCATGCCCTGGTCCTTCAAATAGAATAGGGATGTGCCACTCTTGGTCCTCTACACCAGCAGCTGTGAGAGGAAAGATGGACCTTTAAGGAAGCCAGAGCCTAGGGGAGGGACTGGACCTGTGCAGGCCTAAGGCCTGGACAAAATAATATGAATAAAAATAGCAAGTAGCACTACAGCATCCCCTCCTGTTAGCTAGTCGGCATTATGTAGAGAGATACGGCCCGCCAGGGTGATTTACCCAGCCCGCAGACTGCCCCTTTAACATCGCAGAACTTCCCCTCCCCTCTGCTACCTTATTCACACAAGACGAGAAACATGACAGGTCCCAACAAAGGGCGGGACCTTTTGAGTTAAGAAGCAGGTGATTGGTTACTAGGCAGCGGGGCAGTCCCAACAATTAATCGCCTACCTTTCACTTGAAAAGTCCCGCCCTTTGTCCTGACCTGTCATGCTTCGCGTCTTGTGTGATTGAGGTAGCAGAGGGAGGGGAAGTGCTACGATGTTATAGAAGGGGCAGTGTAATACCACTGGAGGGCTCTGCAATGGGGGAGTCTGTAAATAGAGGTTTTTGTGATGGGGGATCTGTTATGAGGGCTTTGTGCTGTGAGCGATCTGTTATGGGGGGCTTTTTGATGGGGGGAATCTGTGATGGAGGGCTCTGTGGTGGAGAGGAGTCTGTGATGGAGGGCTCTGTGATGGAGAGGAGTCTCTGATGGGTGGCTTTGTGATGGGGGGCTTTGTGATGGAGAGGAGTCTCTGATGGGTGGCTTTGTGATGGGGGGCTTTGTGATGGAGAGGAGTCTCTGATGGGTGGCTTTGTGATGGGTGGCTTTGTGATGGTGGTAGTCTGTGATGGGGAAATCTGTTATGCGGGCCTCTGTGATGGGGGGGGGGGGCTCTGTGATGGGGGGCTTTGTGATTGGGGTTTTTGATGTGGGGGAGTCTGTGATAGGGGGATCTGTGATGGAGGAGTCTGTGATGGGGGGATCTGTGATAAGGGGGGCTCTGTGATGGAGAGGAGACTATGATGGGGGGATCTGTGATGGAGAGGAGTCTTTGATGGGGGGATCTGTGATGGGGGGGTCTTTGATGGAGAGGAGTCTGTGATGGGGGGGCTCTGATGGAGAGGAGTCTATCATAGGGCTGGGCTTTAAAATTGTTCTTTATTTTAAATATTGTATTGTTGTTTTTTCCTGTTTTTTGTACACTGCAAATAAGATGTGTGCCTAGGATTTCATATTTTTTTCAAACTATAGTCTGGCCCCACAACAGTCTGGGGGACCGTAGACTGACCCCCTGTTTTAAAAAGTTTGAGGACCCCTGATGTAGAGAATGCCAGGTTTTGGAAGATCTCTGTACTATATGTTATTGCCATCGTCTCAAAAGAATATACTGCATACATCAAACATTATGTAATTGTAATTTGTTAATCTGTTCAGTAAAGTTGAAAGCAACAAGAATTCTTGCTTCTTTCTTGTCTACTCTGGGGACATTATAGATGTGATATTATAGTTTCAGCTTTGAGAAGAAGTGAATGCGTTACTGTGCAAGCCGGCTCAGAGACGAGTGGTGTCTAGGGGAAGCAATGATCCTCCTGACAGTGAGAGAGTAATGGCTTGTACCCACTGTTAGTTTTTTTCTTTTTTCATTCAACCCATCAGGCTTAACGAAAAAAAAAACCCTTAGAGAGGAGCTCGCTGTACTAACTATGCAACATTAGTACAGTGATCTCCCTGCTGAGCTATTGTGTTCTGACAGGGGGACTGCCCCCCCCCCCCTCCAGAACACACCGGTTAGCGCTCACAGCCATCAGCTGCCAGCTCTGATCAGATGCCTATCAGATGCTGGTTTTCCAGCATGCCCGTTTGACAGAAGCTGGTATGTTGAATCGGCCATTACCGACAGATTTTCGGCAGGTGTGTGGCAGTCTTTAACCCTCTAAGGGAATCTGTGACCTGGGCCCCTTGTGTATCACGGGTCCTGGTTGTTTGAATAGACTGCTGGATCCCTAGTCTGCACAATGAGAGTGTAGGCCTACAAGTAAAGTGCTCCAAGCATAAGGGTTAATGTGAAGGATAGTCTGTGGCAGTTTTTTCTATCGAAAATTGTTGAGATATCTTTAATAATTAAGCGCAGAACCCATGCCAGTTTCTATTTCACTCTGAACACACAGATGGTTAAAGGTGAAATCTGATTTTATTACTATTCAACATTATGTGCGACACTACTAAGCTTTGCGATTCCTTATCCAATAAGCCCTAAAGTCTAGCCGTACTATATTCATGGAGCAAAAATAGTGTCATTGCTAATTATTCATCCATGTGCCCTGAAGTAACTTTTCATAGGTCCAGTTGTAGGCTGGTGAGTTAAAGAATATATAAACACTATATTTCATATTCCTGATACACTATATTACCAAAAGTATTGAGACGCCTTTACACGCACATGAACTTTAATGGCATCCCAGTCTTAGTCTGTAGGGTTCAGAGTTGGCCCACCCTGTTCAGCTATAACAGCTTCAACTCTTCTGGGAAGACAGTCCACAAGGTTTAGGAGTGTGTCTATGGCAATGTTTGACCATTCTTCCAGAAGTGCATGTGTGAGGTTAGGCACTGATGTGGATGAGAAGGCCTGGCTTGCAGTCTCCGTTTTAATTCACCCCAAAGGTGTTCTATCGGGTTGAGGTCAGGACTTTCTGCAGGCAAGTCAAGTTCCTCCATCCCAAACACACTCATCCATGTCTTTATGGACCTTGCTTTGTGCACTGGTGCGCAGTCATGTTGGAACAGGAACGGGCCATCCCCAAACTGTTCCTATAAAGTTGGGAGCATGAAATTGTCCAAAATGTCTATGCATGCTGACGCCTTAAGAGTTCCCTTCACTGGAACTAAGGGGCCAAGCCCAACCCCTGAAAAACAATCCCACGCCATAATCCCCCCTCCACCAAATGATTTGGTGTTCCAACATGACTGCGCACCAGTGTACAAAGCAAGGTCCATAAAGAAATGGATGAGCGAGTTTGGGGTGGAGGAACTTGACTGGCCTGCACAGAGTTCTGACCTAAACCCGATAGAATACATTTGGGATGAATAACAGAGGAGACTGCGAGCCAGGCCTTCTCGTCCACATCAGTGCCTGACCTCACAAATGCGCTTCCAGAAGAGTGGTCAAACATTCCCATAGACACACTCCTAAACCTCGTGGACAGCCTTCCCAGAAGAATTGAAGCTGTTATAGCCGCAAAGGGTGGGCCAACTCAATATAGAACCCTACAGACCAAGACTGGGATGCCATTAAAGTTCATGTGTGTGTAAAGGCAGGCATTCCAATACTTTTGGTAATATAATGTATATGCCTGTTATACCATGTACTTGTATGAGAAAGTAACCTATTCTACTTGTATTGCTTCCTTTGTGGGAAATCCCTGGTGTTCGTGTCAGTTCCTTTACTTTCCTATTAAAAACTGACCACACTAAGCAGGAGAACACAGTGTTCTCTGGCTGTGCTGAGAACTCGGCCTGCTCTCCTCCAATGATCAGACTTGTCCTTTCACTGGAAAGAATGTTATGCTGCTATTTCTTCTTCCCTACCTCTCATGCAGCTGAGAACAGAGGGAATGCGATCACTTATAAAAAAAAGAAAATAATTTGTTTATAATGTTTTTTTTTATAAATATAATATAATATACACAAATGTTCCTGCCGATAACACACTGCCTGTATGCCTTCTCTCTGGATGAAGGAGCACCAAGACACCTTTGAACAGCAGTATTGTTTATCAATGATGCTGCCTGAAGGGGAACATATATTCTGTCCTCCATCAACCACATGCCAAAGATGGAGGCTTCTTCCAGATACTTCTTCTTTCTGAGAGTGAAGAATTATGGGATGTAGAGGGACATTGAGTCATACAGGCAGTGTGTTATTGGCAGGATCACCAGGCGAAAGCTGAGGGGGAAAAAAGCTTAAAAGAAATCGAATGTGGCCACCACATCTGATGACTGGTAAACCGAATTGATCCCAAGACAGAGCCCTGGGGCACACCGCTCACAACTCTAGACCATTCAGGATAACATGCCTTTAATCACCACTCTCTGGATTCGCTCCTGCAACCAGTTTTCTATCCAGCTAATGAGACGGTCAGTGGTATCAGAGCTCAAATGACCAGACTGAGTGAGGGACACGTATCAACCGTTCAAGAGTCCTGACTGATGAAGTGGCCTCCTTATGTGTGTCTGTTAACGGGAAAGACAGATCCAAAAAGCGTTCACCCTATATTGATCTGGTGAGTGTATATTTTGAGGGGAGTAGAATCACCAGGTGCTTTGAAGGTCGATACTATCTATTGAAATTTTTTTTTTTACCCCTGTAAAGCAAAAGCCATAATGAGCTAGTATGCACTGCATACTAGCTCATTATGAAATACTTACCTAAGAACGAGGCGTCGGTATCTTACCTGGTCCACACCGAGGTTTCTGACATGTTGCCTCGGCGTGTCTTCCGGGTATCACGGTTCCAGCGCTGTGAGTGGCTGGAGCCGCAATGTCATCACTCCCGCGCATGTGCTGGAGATTTCTTTCCCGGCAAGGTCCGGCAGTTGCCGGGCCTTCAGCCGAGAATCCCCTGTGCGCATGCGCCGCTGCAGTCAGCGGCTCATAGCAGGGGAATATCTCCTAAACTGTACAGGTTTAGGAGATATTTTTTTTACCTACAGGTAAGCCTTATTATAGGCCTTATTATAGGCTTACCTGTAGGTAAAAGTTAAAAAAAGAGTATACAACCGCTTTAATAGAAATATGCTTCAGATGGACCTACCTGTCACAGGGTGTTTCACTATAAATTGTGTACATTTCTGTGTTTAATACACCGAAGAGCGCTGCTTTAGTCTTAAGGATCACTGGAGATGAACTTTTTAGACTCGTGATGTATATTTACCACTTTTAGTCAGCAGGTGGAGCTTTAAACCAGAAGATCTGTGAATTATTGTTTTGCTTCTAGGGTAGGTTAGAAGGATTTACAAAGCAGTATGTAAATTTTGAAAAAAAAAAACAAAAACGTACAGAGTAGTGTTTATGGCTGCATTTACTTTGCTTTTTGGATACATGCTTCATGTTCTATTCCGTAGTGTCTGAACTGCTTCCTTCTACATAAGTCATTGGAAACATATTGAAGCTAGAAGCAAATCAAATTGCTCTCAGATGCAAGCTATTTTTTTTAAAGTACTTGTGTTTGACTAGAAACACAGTAAAAAATTGCAAAGAGAATATTAATGTGATCATAAGTGGCCTTTAGTGTTTTACAAATGCTGGTAACATTAAAGTGCAAGCTGAATTTTCGTTTATTATCACTGAGCACATTCTAAAAATAATGCAAAAGCAGGGGTTACCGTAATAAAAAATTGCACTTCAAAATATTCATTAAATCTGGAGCTGCTGCAGTTATGTAAATGCTATCTTGACTTAACCTGTCAAAACTGAGCATGGCCCTCTCCTTCACTATCCTACTACTTCCCTATTGGCCTTTAAATACGAAGGTCTGACTCGTAGACCAATTGACCAATGGAGAAGCTTGAAAGTGAGAGGTGCCACTAGCAAACTCAACCTTTACAAGAAAAGGCCAGATTTGCATTGTTATGGCATATGGATTTAACTGAAGTTAGTCCCTGCATATGCATTTTACATTATACATTTTGTTTGAAATACCCAATTATTACCAGTTTATTTTATTCATTTTGAAATTTCTGAATATATTCTCTCATAAATTACAAATAAATGTGTAATTGATAAATATTTCTTTCTATTTCTCCCTGTAAAAACTTGTCACTCTAATCCCTGGTAATAATATGCAAAGGCAAGATGGAGGGTCTATGCCAGCCTTTCTCAAGCGTTTCTTGAGGAACCATTGAAATAACTTTCTAATCTCAGGGAACCCTTGCCAAAAATGACTATATCTACAACTCATGATACGTTAGTGTGATGGTCAGTGGGAAGAAAGCTCCTAATGCCGCATACACACGGTCGGACTTTTCGACAACATGGTGGCAAGTGACAATCTGCAAATGGTGGCAGGTGATGTGGCAAGTGACAATCTGCAAATGGTGGCAAGTGATGTGGCAAGTGACAATCTGCAAATGGTGGCAAGTGACAATCTGCAAATGGTGGCAAGTGACGTGGCAAGTGACGTGGCAAGTGACAATCTGCAAATGGTGGCAAGTGATGTGGCAAGTGACAATCTGCAAATGGTGGCAAGTGACAATTTGCAAATGGTGGCAAGTGACGTGGCAAGTGACAATCTGCAAATGGTGGCAAGTGACAATCTGCAAATGGTGACAGGTGACATGGCAAGTGGCAAACCCAGGGCTCCCACTGATTCTGCATTATGGTGAGTTGAACCACTTAATTATATATTAGAATGTAACAATAGAAACAATGCGCTTCGATCACCCTGACACCATATCAACCATGGTGCCATGATGATTGAAACGCCAACACCAGCCTTCCTTTGCCCGCAAAAAATTGCTTACCACTGGCTTGCCCTCCCCCCTCCTGCAGGTTGGTGACCGCTGCTATGGACTCTAGCCCCAGATCTTTTGCAGACCTAGCAACGCCCCTGGACATGGATGAGCGAGTTTAGGGTGAAGAAACTTGACTGGCCTGCACAGAGTCCTGATCTCAACCTGATAGAACACCTTTGGGATGAATAAGAGCGGAGACTGCGAGCCAGGCCTTCTTGCCCAACATCAGTGCCTTCTCGTCCAACATCAGTGCGCTTCTGGAAGAATGGTCAAACATTCCCATAGACACACTCCTAAACCTTGTGGACAGCCTCCCAGAAGAGTTGAAGCTGTTATACAGTCAGGTCCATAAATATTGTGACATGGACACAGTTCTAATCTTTTTGGCTCTATACACCACCACAATGGATTTGAAATGAAACGAACAAGATGTGCTTTAACTGCAGACTTTCAGCTTTAATTTGAGGGTATTTACATCCAAATAAGGTGAACGGTGTAGGAATTACAACAGTTTGTATATGTGCCTCCCATTTTTTAAGGGACCAAAAGTAATGGGACAGATTAACAATCATCCATCAAACTTTCATTTTTTAATACTTGGTTGCAAATCCTTTGCAGTCAATTACAGCCTGAAGCTTGGAACGCATAGACATCACCAGACGCTGGGTTTCATCCCTGGTGATGCTCTGCTAGGCCTCTACTGCTACTGTCTTCAGTTCCTGCTTATTCTTGGTGCATTTTCCCTTCAGTTTTGTCTTCATCAGGTGAAATGCAGGCTCAATCGGATTCAGGTCAGGTGATTGACTTGGCCATTGCATAACATTCCACTTCTTTCCCTTAAAAAACTCTTTGGTTGCTTTCACAGTATGCTTTGGGTCATTGTCCATCTGCACTGTGAAGCGCCGTCCAATGAGTTCTGAAGCATTTTTCTGAATATGAGCAGATAATATTGCCCAAAACACTTCAGAATTCATCCTGCTGCTTTTGTCAGCAGTCACATCATCAATAAATACAAGAGAACCAGTTCCATTGCCAGCCATACATGACCACACCATTACACTACCACCACCATGCTTCACTGATGAGGTGGTATGCTTTGGATCATGAGCAGTTCCTTTCCTTCTCTATACTCTTCTCTTCCCATCACTCTGGTACAAGTTGATCTTGGTCTCATCTGTCCATAAGATGTTGTTCCAGAACTGTGAAGGCTTTTTTAGATGTTGTTTGGCAAACTCTAATTTGGTCTTCCTGTTTTTGAGGCTCACCAATGGTTTACATCTTGTGGTGAACCCTCTGTATTCACTCTGGTGAAGTCTTCTCTTGATTGTTGACTTTGACACACATACACCTACCTCCTGGAGAGTGTTCTTGATCTGGCTAACTGTTGTAAAGGGTGTTTTCTTCACCAGGAAAAGAATTCTTCGGTCATCCACCACAGTTGTTTTCTGTGGCCTTCCGGGTCTTTTGGTGTTGCTGAGCTCACCGGTGCGTTCTTTCTTTTTAAGGATGTTCCAAACAGTTGATTTGGCCACACCTAATGTTTTTGCAATCTCTCTGATGGGTTTGTTTTGTTTTTTCAGCCTAATGATGGCTTGCTTCACTGATAGGGACAGCTCTTTGGATCTCATATTGAGAGTTGACAGCAACAGATTCCAAATGCAAATAGCACACTTGAAATTAACTCTGGACCTTTTATCTGCTCCTTGTAAATGGGATAATGAGGGAATAACACACACCTGGCCATGGAACAGCTGAGCAGCCAATTGTCCCATTACTTTTGGTCCCTTAAAAAGCGGGAGGCACATATACAAACTGTTGTAATTCCTACACCGTTTACTTGATTTGGATGTAAATACCCTAAAATTAAAGCTGAAAGTCTGCAGTTAAAGCACATATTGTTCGTTTCATTTCAAACCCATTGTGGTGGTGTATAGATCCAAAAAAGATTAGAATTGTGTTGATGTCCCAATATTTATGGACCTGACTGTAGCTGCAAAGGGTGGGCCAACTCAATATTGAACCCTATGGACTAAGACTGGGATGATGTCATCTCTGTTTGTCCACCCTCTTGTCTCTCCTCCACCTCCAATGCTGCCCGCCGCAGCCGCGACCCGTCCACTCCTCTCTCCTTCACCTCCAATGCCGCCCACCGAAGCCGCGACCCGCCAGCTCATCTCTCCTCCATCTCCAATGCCGCAGCCATGACCCACTGAGACTCGGGGCTATGGGCTCCACATTTGGGGCTCCAGTCTCGATAGCCACACCCTGATGACGCCTATGTCCATGTCTTTATGTCTTTATGGACCTTGCTTTGTGCACTGGTGCACATTAATGTTGGGAGCATTAAATTGTTGGGAGCATTAAATTGTCCAAAATGTCTTGGTATGCTGATGCCTTAAGAGTTCCCTTCACTGGAACTAAGGGGCCAAGCCCAACTCCTGAAAAAACAACCCCACACTATAATCCCCCCTCCACCAAATGATTTGGACCAGTGCACAAAGCAATAGTTAGTACACGGGCTCTTCCTGAGCTGTTTCGTCGCCTTACATTTTTGTAAATATTTTATTATATCTTTTCATGTGACAACACTGAAGAAAAGACACTTTGCTACAATGTAAAGTAGTGAGTGTACAGCTTGTATAATAGTGTAAATTTGCTGTCCCCTCAAAATAACTCAACACATAGCCATTAATGTCTAAACCGCTGGCAGCAAAAGTGAGTAAAATGTCCAAATTGGGCCCAAAGTGTTAATATTTTGTGTGGCCGCCATTATTTTCCAGCACTGCCTTAACCCTCTTGAGCATGGAGTTCACCAAAGCTTCACAGTTTGTCACTGGAGTCCTCTTCCACTCCTCCATGACGACACCACGGAGCTGGTGGATGTTAGAGACCTTGCGCTCCTCCACCTTCTGTTCGAGGATGACCCACAGATGCTCAATAGGGTTTAGGTCTGGAGACACGCTTGGCCAGTCCATCACCTTTACCCTCAGCTTCTTTGGCAAGGCAGTGGTCGTCTTGGAGGTGTGTTTGGGGTTGTTATCATTTTGGAATACTGCCTTGCAACCCAGTCTCCAAAGGGAGGGGATCATGCTCTGCTTCAGTATGTCACAGTACAGGTTGGCATTTATGATTCCCTCAATGAACTGTAGCTCTCCAGTGCCGGCAGCACCAGACCATGACACTCCCACCACCATGGTTGACTGTAGGCAAGACACACTTGTCTTTATACTCCTCACCTGGTTGCCACCACACAAGCTTGACCACATATGAACCAAATAAGTTTATCTTGGTCTCTTTAGACCACAGGACATGCTTTCAGTAATCCATGTCTTTAGTCTGTCTTCAGCAAGCTTCCTTCTGGGACGACAGCCATATATACCAATTTGATGCAGTGTGCGGCGTATAGTCTGAGCACTGACAGGCTGACCCCCCCTTCAACCTCTGCAGCAATGCTGGCAGCACTCATATGTCTATTTCCCAAAGACAACCTCTGGATATGACGCTGATCACGTGCACTCAACTTCTTTGGTCAACCATGGCGAGGCCTGTTCTGAGTGGAACCTGTCCTGTTAAACCTCTGTATGGTCTTGGCCACCGGGCTGCAGCTCAGTTTCAGGGTATTGGCAATCTTCTTATAGCCTAGGCCATCTTTATGTAGAGCATCAATTCTTTTTTTCAGATACTCAGAGAGTTCTTTGCCGTAAGGTGCCATTTTGAACTTCCAGTGGCCAGTATGAAAGAGTGAGAGTGATAACGCCAAATTTAACACACCTGCTCCCCATTCACACCTGAGACTTTGTAACACTAACGAGTCAAATGACACTGTGGAGGGGAAAATGGCTAATTGGGCCCAATTTGGACATTTTCACTTAGGGGTATACTCATTTTTGTTGGCAGCGGTTTAGACATTAATTTTGAGGGGACAGCAAATTTACACTGTTTTACACAAGCTGTACACTCACTACTTTACATTGTAGCAAAGTGTCATTTCTTCAGTGTTGTCACATGAAAAGATATAATAAATATTAACAAAAATGTATGGGGTCTACTCACTTTTGTGAGATACTGTGTAAATATATATATATATATATATATATATATATATATATATATATATATATATATATATATATATATATATATATTTTTTTTTAACAAAACATCTTCTCTCACATGAAAACAAACCGAAGAAACTATTTTATGATGAAGAAGAAAGCAAATCCTTTGAGGCAGAATTTTTTTTTTTTAGAGAGTAATTGTTGGTAGGTAGCTAGCACCATACCACCATTTAGGCAACATTGTTCTCCAGTGGTTCTCATGTATGGTCCTTGATCCCCCATGTTTGTGGGTTATCCCTTTATCATTTGACCATTATTGTTTGTCTTTGTATTGCTTTGCTGACATTTTGGAAAAAATTGGATTTCGACCCAGTAACAGTTTTCTTATTTGGGTCCTCAAAATAAAAAGTTTAGGAACCCAAGACCTAAACTCCTAAACACCTAAAAGCTGCATAAAAACTGTTAGCAACTCTAAGCTCCTTTGAGCTGCAATGGTCACATGGGTGCTGTCAATGGGTAACGTTCAGACAAAGGCAGCCAATCAACACCAGGGCCATGTTTAGATGTTAAAAGGGTGTTCTGTATAATTGCAACCTTTCCAGCATTTAATAATAGGACGGGGCAGGTAAAAGTAGGTTAGCTTTAGGTTTGCTTTAAGGGCACTCTAAATAGCAGGCTACAGTTGCAATTCTTATCATTTGTGTTATATCTTTCAGACAGGACTTTTAATGTTGTGTCATAATTTATAAAAATTGTATAACTTTTTTAATTTATTTTTTTAGTTTGATACCTTGAGTGACATTGCACACATTGCTCACTACAAGACTCAGAGTCTGCCCAGCCTGTCTGAGTTAGTCTTCTCTCTTCCTTTACAAATGACTTTGTGTACTTGCACCAAAGCTATTTGGAAGTCAAGGCTCCCTTGAGAGTGCAATCCTGCAGCATACACAAAATAAAGAGGCTGTTTTTTTTTCTGATCCACTGGCAGGTTAACCCTTGGCCCCCTTCGTACGCTCCATTCTGTCGTTTGGCAAATAACGACAGCTTGTGAAATGGGACTTAATAGCCGTAGAGTAAATAACAGAAGGGGTAGTCAATAAAATTAATACCTATCGCTAAATTATTCATTTTAATTACGCTTTTAGTGGGTTCGTGAATTTGCAAGTACATATATCTCCATCTTATTCTTTATATATGCTGTGCAGCTGCCAGGACAGAAACGAGAGACATTCCTTGGCATGAGCTGTAGAGAGAGCTCTTGTCACGCGAATGAGAAATTTCATCGCCTGTCAGTCTTGTTATTGCTGTTTACCTTGGCCAAACTTGCATACTGTTACATTTCTAGCGGCTTCAGTTTTATCCTGTGCCTGACAATAACTTATTCTCTTAAATGCAATGAAACGACAGATTTAGGCCAGTTAAAGCACAAGAATGGATATGTATTAAACCGAAGCAGGTTTCTTTTTTTAGTCAGATGGCGGGCAATCTGGGAAAGCTCGGCACTGTGAGGTTACTTCTGGCATTTTGCTTTCAGCAAGCGGCAGAGCAGCCAACTAGTACTGTTAGCAGTGCTAGTCGTGTTCTGTTCTTGATCTGGATACCCAGCGCTGTATAAAACAGAAGACAGAGAGAGGTAACTTGTCAAATATCGCATATTAATCATTATTCACTATGTTTCATAAAATAACCATTTTAACTTTGCAATGTATCATGATGAATTTACTTGCTATACACACCCAGTTTTTGATTGCTGTAGCCAAAGTCCTGCCCTTGGAGAATGAAGGAGCCTTCTGTTCATATTTCACAGGATGGTCCAGCAAGATAAGCTTTGTACGTTTTTTAATTGGGTTTGGGAGAGTTTGGTGATGGGGTCTTAGCCAAAAATAACAGGCTTGTATATACAGATAGATACATAAAACCCTTCCAAACGGCACATCAATTAACATTTTCAGTAGTGACAGAATCCAGTACTTCATATTATCTAAGGATAATAAGGAAAGCAGGCTGATAAGAAGGAAAGCAGGTTAAAATAGCTAGGGCACCTTAGTGTAGAGGCCCCTTAGTATCTGCATGACCTCTTACAGCTGCCGTATTGGTTGGATGAGACAACATATTAGCTTAGAAGTTAGATATTTAAAGGGTGACACAACCCTGTCTCTGTCTCCCACTTGTGCTGCTGCATTGTTTCCCTGACACACAGGCTTCTAATAAAGAGACTCAAAATGACTGAGTCAACACCTATTACACAGATATGGTCTACTTTTGTGACTATCACGAACCCCATCGTGAGAAATGTCACGGTGCCATCACTGGAATGCATACATGTAGATAGTAAGTTCCTTCAAAGAACCTTCAAAAAGACCCACAAAACAACAAAAAATGGAGAAAACAAGTCTTTTATTTAAAGAAATAGTAATTGTTTATAAAACACAAAACTTTAGGGTTTAGGGTTAGGGTTTACATTTTCTCTTTTGATATTGTCCTTTTATAATCCCCCCACCACCCTGAATGTAGCTTTTGTCCTCTCTGTCAGGGCCTTCTTAATGTTTCCACAGATAGCAATACAAACATAGCTAAGGTTTTAACCCTGCCCAATCTCCTAAAGTTTTTTATGTATTCTATGTCCATGCAGGAGAGATTCTGCTTTGTGTCCAAGTTAGCACAAATAAAGTAAGGGATGCAAATAGCAATAAAAACCTGATATTGATTTGAATCCATTACCACAATGTTCAGAATTAAAGAAAATAAAAGGATGGAGTTGTGGAGTTACACTTTAAGAAGAATACTTGCACACAGAAAGTATACTGTAGGTGTTATATTTACTAAAACTGCAGCGTGCAAAATCTGGTGCAGCTCTGCATAGAAAACAATCAGCTTCTAGGTTTTATTGTCAAAGCTTAATTGGATAAGCTGAAGTTAGAAGCTGATTGGCTACCATACACAGATGCACCAGATTCTGAGTGCACCAATTTTAGTATTTCTCCCATTATGAAGGTTATTTTGTAAAGCTGGAGAGTGCAAAATCTGGCGCAGTTCTGCATAGAAACCAAGACATTTTGGACAATTTCATGCTCCCAACTTTGTAGAAACAGTTTGGGGATGTCCTTTAATTTTCTAACATGACTGCGCACCAGTGCACAAAGCAAGGGCCATAAAGACACGGATGAGTGAGTTTGGGGTGGTGGAACTTGACAAGTCTGCACAGAGTCATGACCTCAACCTGATAGAACACCTTTGGGATGAATTATAGCGGAGACTGCGAGCCAGGCCTTCTCGTCCACATCAGTGCCAGACCTCACAAATGTGCTTCTGGAAGAATGGTCAAACATTCCCATAGACACACTCCTAAACCTTGTGGACAGCTATCCCAGAAGAATTGAAGCTGTTATAGCTGCAAAGGGTGGGCCAACTCAATATTGAACCCTACGGACTAAGACTGGGATGCCATTAAAGATCATGTGCGTGTAAAGGCAGGCGTCCCAATACTTTTGGTAATATAGTGTGTATACACACACACACACATCTATCTATCTATATATATATATATATATATATATATATATATATATATATATACAGTGCGGCAAAAAAGTATTTAGTCAGCCACCAATTGTGTTAAGTTCTCCCACTTAAAAAGATGAGAGAGGCCTGTAATTGTCATCATAGGTATACCTCAACTATGAGAGACAAAATGTGGAAACAAATCCAGACAATCTCACAATACATGGCCCCATTCATTATTTCATGTACATGGATCAGTCGTCCTGTTCCCTTTGCAGAGAAACAGCCCCAAAGCATGATGTTGCCACCCCATGCTTCACAGTAGGTATGGTGTTCTTTGGTTGCAACTCAGCATTCACTCTCCTCCAAACATGACGAGTTGTGTTTCTACCAAACAGTTCTACTTTGGTTTCATCTGACCATATGACATTCTCCCAATCCTCTTCTGGATCATCCAAATGCTCTCTAGCAAACCTCAGACGGGCTCGGACATGTACTGGCTTAAGCAGGGGGACACGTCTGGCACTGCAGGATCTGAGTCCCTGGAGGCGTAGTGTGTTACTGATGGTAGCCTTTGTTACGTTGGTCCCAGCTCTCTGCAGGTCATTCACTAGGTCCCCTCGTGTGGTTCTGGGATTTTTGCTCACCGTTCTTGTGATCATTTTGACCCCACGGGGTGAGATCTTGCGTGGAGCCCCAGATCGAGGGAGATTATCAGTGGTCTTGTATGTCTTCCATTTTTTAATTATTGCTCCCACAGTTGATTTCTTCACACCAAGCTGCTTGCCTATTGCAGATTCAGTCTTCCCAGCCTGGTGCAGGTCTACAATTTTGTTTCTAGTGTCCTTCGACAGCTCTTTGGTCTTCACCATAGTGGAGTTTGGAGTGTGACTGTGTGAGGTTGTGGACAGGTCTCTTTTATACTGATAACAAGTTCAAACAGGTGCCATTAATACAGGTAATGAGTGGAGGACAGAGGAGCCTCTTAAAGAAGAAGATACAGGTCTGAAACCTTGCTTGTTTGTAGGTGACCAAATACTTATTTTCCACCATAATTTGCAAATAAATTCTTTCAAAAATCAGACAATGTGATTGTCTGGATTTGTTTCCACATTTTGTCTCTCATAGTTGAGGTATACCTATGATGACAATTACAGGCCGCTCTCATCTTTTTAAGTGGAAGAACTTGCACAATTGGTGGCTGACTAAATACTTTTTTGCCTCACTGTATATATATATATATATATATATATATATATATATATACATATATATATATATATATTTGAAACAGAACTGGATGAAAATGTCCTTTGGTTAAATAACAATAGAACAGAACATGAAGCATAATTCTTTGTTAGTCTACTGTAGTCAGGTGACACGTAACCCTTCTTTTATTGCAGCAAGCCATTTTACCTATACTATTTGACATTTCTATGCAGCTTCTTTGCGGTTAAAATATGCTGGTATTTTGTAAATAAAAGCACAATAATAATAATAGCTGAGCACACTCATTTGCATGCCTTTGTACAGAAATAAATAAACTGGGGACATCATGCAGAGAATATCTATATTTAGAGCTGGGCGTCACTGTTATGAAAAGGCACAGTACATTTAGAACAATAAAGACTACATAAAATGGCTGTTGATTTTTAGCTCCTGGTGGGTGCCACTTTCATTTTCACAGTTTAAAAAAAAAAAAAACAGGATTTTCTGTATGCTGTGGTTAATGCCAGCCTAATGAGATATTTACAAAGTACAATTACATATGATCATGATGACACAATGATATCCATTTATAAATAATGAACTATTAAAACAGACCACAGCCAACCATAAGGAAGTTGATCCAATTGGCTGGAAAATCATTAGGCATTTTCAGTTGTTTGGATATTTAAACTAAGGCCCCTTTCACACAAGCTTTTCAATCAGGTCCGCTTGTCAGTTTTTCAGGCAGACCCGATCGGAGCCTCCATTCACTCCTATGGAGCGGTTGATGTTAACGGTGACATGTCCGCTGACACCCGCTGTTATCCGATCTGATCCTGTGAACTAAAGATGGTGGTATTTTCCATCCGTCTGGTGGATCAGATCGGATGGGATCAGAAGAAAATGGACAAGAGGTCAGTTTTTATCCGATCTTCCCATAGAGGAGAGCGGGGCTCTGAGCAGAGACGTATCTGTCTCGCGCCTGCTCAGCGGGGATCAATGGAGCGATCCCCCCCGTTGAGCAAAGCGGAGTCCGCAGGAGGGAATGCCAGTGTGAAAGGACCCTAGGGCCGCATGTGTTTTTCTTTGCAGCGATTACCTAAGTACTACTGAGTACAAAAAATATAATTTAAGGAGCCAGTCACTAATTTTAAGTAATCGGAAGTCAGCCTTAAACTGGCGTAAACGCATGGTTTCATGGTCCCAAGTGCTTCATCGCATGGAGTCGGTGAGACTGATGGAACGTATCCACCACACTCTTACGGACTTGGATGCAAATCTTTGATAGAAAGTGGGACTCCTGGCCAACATCTTAGCGGGCTCAGGAGACAATTCTTGCCCCGAGTGCACCAGAAGGCACCTATAGGGTTGGCAGCAGGATTGATGTTTGACCTGCTCTCTTTCATAATTCACACCAATTGTGCTTTGCCTGTAAGTGAACTCATGCAGATAAAGTAGTCATGATAAATGAGAAGTAAGCTTAATATAAAACTTGTTGCGCTAGTAGCAGTATATTATTTTTACTTTATTGTTTTTAGTTCCTTGTTTTGTATAAAAGTTAACGTAGAGCAATACAAGAATTCATACATTATGAATGCTAACTACACAACATTTGTATTTTAGCTCTCTATTTTGCTGACTAGACATAAATACTTAAATTCTAGATCTGCATAACACTCTCAATTTTGATCAATGTATTTGTTATATCTTTTATATGTAACAGTCTGATTCTTTTCAATAAACATTTGTAAACAAAAAAAAATAATCAGAAGTCTTGATGTATGGGTTTACCTGTAAGTTTCTCTTTCTCTATCATTGGGAGTACCATTATCAATTGTTAATTCAGTTCCACCCCCCCCTTATAATCCAACACTGGGAACATGTGCTATCGCCCTGCATCTATCTTTGTTCTGATTTCAAAGAATTTTCCTTTTTAGGCAGAAAAACTTTGGTTCCAAAGGGAAAACATTTAAACAGATAAACTATACATTAGACCAGGGGTCTCCAAACTGTGGCCCTCCAGTTTTTCAGGAACTACAATTCCCATCATGCCTAGTCATGTCTGTGAATGTCAGAGTTTTACAATGCCTCATGGGACATGTAGTTCCATAACAGCTGGAGGACCATAGTTTGGAGGTCCCTGCATTAGATGATAGAAAGAAAATGAGGCAAAGTGGACACTGACTACATTACAGAGCATATTAATGTAAAGAATACGTGACTGCCAGGCCTTATCAAAATCGTCCCTGCTATCCTTCCTGACTATATTTGAATTGATTACCGTCATAACTGTAGATTTCACAAGCCTCAATTTGCTTACAGTTTGGCTACTAGCAAACAACAATATGAAATAAATCAGTCTTTAGGAAAGCTTATTGATTTATTGTTATCTGTCTCCATATACTAACCCAAAAGAGCTTTGTGAAATAAAATATATTTTTAATTTATGATTTCCTTTGTGAGGTGCAAATTTACCGCAAATTTACCGCGAATTTCAGGAGTTGGACATAGCTGCGATTGATATTCTAGCCAATGGAATCATAATGTAAAAAAAAAAAAAAAAAGGTCTTAACTTCCTGTGTACTTCCTGGTTTTTGTGGAGAGTAGTGTGGTGGAATTTGCACATATGTGAACCATCAATGCGATTCAAGAACGATTTACATTGATGTCTATGGAGACTAAATTTGCAACGCAACGCAGTAAACTCGCACAAGACCCTTTTTTTAATCGGATCGCATTCATAGAGGGAACGCATGTATGTAAACGACCGTCATTGAAAACAATGACTTTAGGGATGACATGCAAATTTAAAGTGTTTTTGACGCATCACATTCAGACATGGAGCGGTGGCTTGGCCATGCCGCCTCTCTATCCTCATCGATTCACTGGCTGTGATTGTCTCAGCCAATCAGGAGGGAGAGTCCCTGGAGAGCTGATGCTCTCGTGCACATCACTGGATCAAGCGGGAGCTCAGGTAAGTATTAGGGTTTTTTTTACATTCATGGATAGAATGCATTAAGGTAAAAAGCCTTTAGCCTTTAGAACCACTTTAAGGAGGGATGGGCTCCCTCCAGGCAAACCTTCCCTTAATCTATCCATTTTTATATGTGCTCCTACTATAGAGGCTCTAAAAATTTAGAATTAGGACCACAGTATACAGAGGTCCCTTGGTATGAGCACTGTGGCTTACGTATACTGTATATTTGCAAATGTGTGCAAACAAAACCCTTTGTTTTTAACGTAAACTGTTAGACAGGGAAAATGTGGTTGTTTTGTAGGCTGGTTGGTAAGTGGGCTGGAAAATCTTTTGTTTGTTTGTGATGTGCCTTGCCCTTCCATATGCACCTTCCTGCAAAGACTGGTTACAGATTGGGGTGGCTGCCACTTTTTTGTATAGTGTCATAGTGAATATGTGTCACAGATTTCAAGGAAGTAAATGTGTGAGGATCTTCACAAAGTAAGTTTACAAACTTCAAGATCCTTCAGAGTAATAGTTCTTTTTGTATTGCTTCCTTTGTGTGAAATCCCTGGTGTTCTTACAAGTTCCTCTGCTATCCTATTAAAAACTGACAACACTAAGTAGAACACACCATGTTCAGTTCTCTAGCTATGCTGGGACCCCAGCCTGCTACAATGATCAGACTTGTCCTGACACCCCCCTCACTAGAAAAATCAGTGTGCTGCTGCTTTTCCTCCCCCAGCTCTTATGCAGCTGAGAACAAAGGATACGTAATCATAATAGCAGGGTTACATGCATCTTAAAAGCTGTGAAATGTGATTTTTTTTTGCATTTCCTAATATATTAAAAAGTACAACTTTTTCAACTTGAATAAGGCAGGGAAGGGTTAGAAATTGTCAGGTTTTATTGCTAGCTGTATATGCAATTGGTGAGATTTATCATCAATCAATGTCAAAATAATAGGAAATGTTATATGAAAGATATATATATATAGGGTAAAGACTTCATAATTCTTTTTGGGGATACATTGCATCCTAATGCCCCCCATTGCATTACCTTGTCTCTACTCTATTGCTGGTGTACTGTTCTGTATTTTGAAAGCATTACAGTCCTGTTCAAATCTTTTGACAATTAAACTGAACTGTTGCAATGCATGAAACATTACAGCTGTGTTAAAGTCATACTGTCTGTTTATTGTCTATCTCTGTAAACATAGCCAAATTTTGTTTCCAGCCAGCAGTTTAGGAGATGCATCATACACATGCAAAGGATGTTGATGATGATAAGGGTATCGTTGAAGGTGAAACGTATGCCCCTGCACCCAAAGAGTGTCAAGCTCTGTATTGAAAGACATATAACAAAAGGGATGTTGGAATTTTGGACACTGTAATTGATGAGTCTTAATTTCAAGGAAGGAAGAGCCCTGCCTCAGCTAACTAAAGAGAAGCTCACACTGCTGTACTGTGGTATTGTATGCACAATAGTACAAATGTGAGAATTAGGTGACCGCAGATGATACAGCAGGGTAAAAATGGTCAGCAACAAGACAATTTTTATGAGAGGAAGATTTTCCCAAATGTACAGCAGAGTAAAATTGACCAGCAGCAGGACAGTTTTAATCAGGGATAATAGTCCTAACTTGTGTATACCTAACTTTTATTGTATCTATATAGATTGAGGGGGGTGCAATGAGTATGAGTGATATAATGTGAGGTGGTGCTGTGCTTGCACTTTTTTATTTTAAACAATGCAGCTGTGTGCTGCAAGCAAAAGGCAGTTCCAAGAATAGATGGTGAGTAACCATGTTGTGCTTTGGGCAACTCCAACGTAAAAAGAAGGCTCTATTAACATAAAACAATGACAACTTATTTACTCAACCCCTAAAACAAAGGCCTTATTTTGTAAAGTCAAGGTTTGCTGCAAAAAAAAGAAAAAAAAAAAAGAAAAACAGTTTAACATAAAATAAAGTACCACATCAAAGTAAAAAAAAAAAAAAAAATTAAAAAACAAACAAAAGCTCCTTTTTTAAAAAAAAAAGAAGCCTTGCAGCAACCCCCCCTAAAAAATAAACAAACAAAGCAATGCTTCAAACAGGACAGTAGCCAAAAATCCAATTGATATATAAAAAAAAAGCAGCTAATGGGTTGATTACCTAAAGGGAAAGCAACTAGGCAGAACATGGCTGTGGCAGCAGAACATAGAGAGCTAAACTTCCCCTTCAAACATAATAAGTAGGTGTAAGAACTGCCAGTTGTTCCCAAGAAGAGAAGAACTGTACTCTCCCAGACAAGAGAAGTTAGTATCCTAAGCTCCTTCAGGCAGAAGTCGTACAGGTTTGAGACTCAGGACAGTTCGCCAGATGTCAGGACATACCATGCCAATAATTTCACGGAGCTAACATTGACATTTTTTGGAGCAGAAGAAATAATGATATATAAAATGTCTTGGATTCAGCATTAGGAAGGTCTGTATTTGGGAGGTGTTAAAATTCAGACAATTTATTAATTCACAGCAAAAATGAAATGCCATTTAATTTATCATTTTATCGGTCTGGCTCATTTGCATACAAAATGTATATATCACATTAATTTACTTGGCAAACTCATATTTTATAAAGAAACATTTTCACACATTTTTGTTATGTGGTAAATACTTTCTGAATATGAAAGGAGAATTCTTGCTTTTTTGCCTCATACACATTAATAAACAGTTTTGTCCTTGTAATTGCTTTTACCGATTTTCATTTTCAGGTTGAAAAGTAAACCTCATAAGCCGAAGGGGTCTACCAATTATAATGTGAAGGGTCTGAGATTCTAGAATAGTGAATACAAGTGAGAGGATCATATTAGGGGATGTGGAAACAGAGACTATTATAAAAACAGGGACGCAAGACCAAGAAAGAGCAGGGTGGCTCTGGGTTTGAGCTACCCATAGCCTGGGTAGCTCAAACCCAGGAGGGCTGGAGGCAGACACACTCCTGATCATCCAAAAAAGTGTTTGTGCTTTTGGTGAGCTCTTATACTTATTAAAGCTGTTTTCACATTACCAGCACTTACTAGTAATAATCAGATATCTCGAGGAATTTCTGCAAGGCAATCCTCCTATTGGAGCTGGACGATAATGGATGGTGGGATCTGGATGACAAATGGAAAGAGAGGCACAGGTAACAGAGTGAGGTACTGAATCAAAAGGCAAAGCAGATAGAAGATTCCAATAAGACACAACAAGACACATGGGTAAGGTACACAGGCAGGAATAGGACGCAGGATCAGAACGAGCGACTAAGTGAAGTACAGAAGCACTAAGAGGACTTCATGCAAACAGCAGGCCTTAACCAGAAGAAAAGGACATCCACATACAGTACACAAATCTGAGCAGCAGTTTTGGATACACAGGACAGGATAAGGAAGCAGATTAGAATAGTTCAGTAGACAAAGCACAGAATCAACAGGTAGAAGCATAATCTATAAACAAGCAGGGTTTTAATTGGTAGAACACAACGTTTGTAACCATGACTTCTGGCAGGATTCATTGTAAGGTACCAGAAAGGTTTGATGCACAGGTCTGCACAAATAAGATAGGAAAGTGATTTTGGAAGTCTACTTTGATTTAAACCAGGTATGAAATCAGGGTTGTTGGCGATCGGTGTTAGGGGACCTGGAATTGAGGTTATTTTGTGTGGTGAGGCTATCTTGTGTATTACATCTATTGTGGTAGTAATTAATGAGTGATTTATGTTTCGGGGTGTTTTAGAGTGAAGTGTCCAGGGGTAGTAGAGCAGCTGTTGCATGTTGTGGGAAAGTTCCAAGTGTGCCCAGTCTTTAGTAGTACCGTGGCAGTGCCAGTTAATGAGTCTAGTGATGTGTGTTGCGTGATAGTATTTTTTGAAAACTGGTAGACTTATGCCACCTTTATTTTTTGGGAGGGATGGATGGTGGGAGGGTTAGCAGGCGAAAATGTATTCTGGATTTTTTATCTGCCCATAAGAACCGTCTTTGAAGGCCTAAAAGTTTGGTAAAGAATGAGTTGGGAATTTGTATAGGTAAGGCGTTAAAGAAATACAGTGGCCTTGGAAGGATCGTCATTTTTAGTATTAATGCTCTGCCAAACCAGAAAAATAATATCGGAGTCCATTTTCTGAGGTCTTTTGTTTTTGAATTTAGCAAGAGTTTGAAGTTGACTTCGTACTGCCAAGCCATGAAACCCTTGGAATCTATCTGTTACAAGAGGTCCCCAGTACTAAAAACAACCTCCCTGGCAGGTTCATGGTTGAACCAGTCAACCCACAAAGACAACAACAAACATAGAGAAAACTGGGAACTAGATCTTGGAATCAGAATTAGCGACGCTCAATGGGAAAAGGCATGTATTTTAGCCCACAAGTGCTCATTAAGCACAAAACCCCAAGAAACATCATAATAAAAATATTAACCCAGTGGTATGTGACACAACAAAAAGCCAGGAAGTGGTTCGCTTCTCGGCCTTTTGGCTAAGATCAAGTGTAGTATCTGTTCTTATCAGTTTCCAGGGGAGGCACTGTGTCACTCTCGTTGGGGAGGGCCAGCAAATCCAATGGTGTCATAGTACCTGGAAAGGCGATACTCAGCAGGGACTACGCCGTGTTGCCCGAAAGTATACTGGGGACCGGCCAATGGTTGAGTCTGAGCCGTCTGGAAGGGTGCTCCTGGTAGGGATGGGTGCTGCATTTTGGTCTGGCTGAAGGGTCGGGTCCCTGGCCTTCTGGCCTGGATTGTGGTAGCTCTAGCTGCTGACAGTTATTTGGGTAGGGGAACGCTTACTCCCCTTTTGTACGGAAGGGGGGAGTGGCTAGTATCCATTTACCCGAATGTGAAACTGGAAGGGGTGATGGGAGTGCGGTGGAGCCTACGGGGCAGGGACTCTCACCAAGCTTCCTGAACCTCATGCCTTTTCTGTCTGCGGTGGGGGCTGTCGTGGTCTAGGCTGTGGGCCAGGGTAGGTCTTGAAAGCCTATGGAGTAGTGCCCCTGGAGTGGCAGTCCAGGGGTGCCTTAAGATCACTGTGAGTGGGAGTCACTTTGATTTTGGGCACCATGGTCACTGCACCATAACACAGCTTTTTTAGCACCTGCCTCTTGGGCCGGGCCTTTTGGCTAGGACCAGAGGAATTTTTTATTCCTGGCCGGAGGGCCTGGTCATTGTGTTACACAATGGCCACTTCTTTTCACTCTCCTCTTCACTATCCCTTTCCCCACTTTTTATTTATTTTAAACCTATGTAGTCTGGTCACGTCTTGTTTTTGTCACGTTTGTCTCACTGTGTGAAGTTTTTGGGTGTGTTTTGCACGCCATAGGCTTTCAATAAAAAAAAAAAATATTTCTGTGTGCCCAACTAGACAAATGTTATTTGTCAATTTGTATGCTATATAAACTTTTAATAAACTCTGATTGTAAAAAAAAAAAAAAAAAAAAAAAAAGATAGGAAAGTGAAACAGGATTCCCAGATACATAGAAGTGGTGGCTTGTAGACTAATAAACACAAAGTCATGTAGCACACCAGCATACTCAAAAAACTCAGGAAGAGTTACTAACAGGGCTTTTTTTCAGGGAGAACTTGGTGGAACTCAGTTCCACCACCTCTGGCTCAGACCCTTTGGTGCCTGCTCACCACTATCACTTGTAAACACAGAAGTCTGGTTTCTGTGTTTACAAGTGACAACTCTGCACTCTGTATGTAATGCAACCCTGGTATTTAATGCCCCTTTAAGACCCTTGTACTGTTTTCATGAAATTTGACTGAACGCACTCACTATTTGATGTGATTTGGAGGGTGTGTGTAGGGGGAGGGGTTTTGTGGGGCCCGTGGCTCTGTGACTGGCCGGCATGGCCCCCTTTAGAAACGGCACTATCTGCCCTTTCTAAAGTGCGCATGCACCATAGACATCGGCGGATGGCTTTATTTTAAATATCTCCTAAACCGTGGAGGTTTAGGAGATATTTCCAGCACCTACAGGTAAGCCTTAATATAGGGTGTACAACCACTTTAACAAAACACCAGGATAGACAAACTGAGCAGAAAACACAATGGGAAAAAGCAGGAAACAGAAATGCAAAGCCAAATTTAGCTGGATTCATGATGGTAAAAGAGGGAATTTATATTTTTACACTCTGCATATTACATCACTTTTGGAGCTATTATCTTTGGGTATAGTCTTGTTAAATGATACCTTTTAGGTTGACAATGCATATATATTCCCCCCATGTAGGAACATATTGTTTTCTTTAGATACAATTGCATACATTTTTGCAGTATTGATTTGTTCATTACCTTTAGATTTGTCTTTCACTGACCTTTACTTAAAGTAAATCCTATATGGAAATATATGCGTAGGCTGTCATTGCTGACCTGCTATCTGAACTCCTAGATGCATGTCAACCATACTGATCCACTGGATTCAGTACTTTCTGAATCCTTGACCTGGAACAAGTATATTGCTTTTGCTTCTGTATCCTTTTCTGATTCTCCTGTGTAAGACTGAACTACAACCTTCCCTTTTTACTCAGCGTTTGTCCACTTCTTATGTCCTTGCTGTTTCTAAAGTTTTCCTGCTTCGTATATTTCTGTGCCATCTCTGTCTTCAATTGTATATCACTCCCTTCTCACCTCCTTTTGTTTTCCCCTTGTCTGCTCTCCTCTTGTCTTCTCGCTGCCTACCTAGTCTGCTTAGAATGAATGTCACTCGGGGCAATAAAGCCTTTCTGTAATTCTCAAATACATGTCTCTATCTCCATACCAATGTATAGATAATGGGAAAATAGAGGTCAGAGATCCCATCTGTGCATTAGACTGATATAAAACCTAGCGAATGAGAAATCCCCTTCGATGGACAAAGCTCAGCTTCTTAACCTGTCACTCATCTCACACCATCTAAAGCTGTGAAAACAGTTTTTGCCTCTTCTGATCTCCTCCCTTTCAGCCTGTCATAACAGCTACTGCTGCCACCCAAAGATAATTTATTTTAGCTTTTAACACTTAAAAATGCAAAATCGGTATCTCTAGAAGTCATAAACAAACTGCAGGAAAGAGATAGTAAATAGTATATAAAACAAACTAAGTTAAATATGTAGTGCAAAACTCCATAATTATGTTTTTTGGGTGTAGAAAGCTATAGCAACAAATGCAGTTTCACCTCTCATCACTTAAAGCGGAACGTCAGTAATTTTTTTCATCTTTTCATCTTCTGCCCTTGTTGTTTTAACTTTGGATTTTTTTTTTCTGCCAGTACTGTAAATACCTTATACAGCCATCTTCCTGTTTCTTATGTGGAAAAAAGCCTGGGCTTATGACATTATGCACAGCTCTCTGCCAGGAAGGGAGGGGGGTGAGTCATAAGAGGGCCAATGAGAGCTGCAGAGCTGGAGGTATGTCTCTGTGTGTCTGGGTAAATCCAGAAAGTGAACAGGCAGCAGCTTCAGCTGCCCACAGTTAAAATGGATGCAGCCAGAGTCAGTGGAGGGAGATTTCTGCAGCATATTTGTCAAGTACAGAATAACAATATACAGTGGGGACGGAAAGTATTCAGACCCTCTTAAATTTTTCACTCTTTGTTATTTTGCAGCCATTTGCTAAAATCATTTAAGTTCATTTTTTTCCTCATTAATGTTCACACAGCACCCCATATTGACAGAAAAAACACAGAATTGTTGACATTTTTGCATTTAGCTCACAGTGCATGTCAGAGAAAATGAGAATCATGAGGTCAAAGGAACTGCCTGAAGAGCTCAGAGACAGAATTGTGGCAAGGCACAGATCTGGCCAAGGTTACAAAAAAAATTCTGCTGCACTTAAGGTTCCTAAGAGCACAGTGGCCTCCATAATCCTTAAATGGGAGATGTTTGGGACGACCAGAACCCTTCCTAGAGCTGGTCGTCTGGCCAAACTGAGCTATCGGGGGAGAAGAGCCTTTTTGAGAGAGGTAAAGAAGAACTCAAAGATCACTGTGCCTGAGCTCCAGAGATGCAGTCGGGAGATGGGAGAAAGTTGTAGAAAGTCAACCATCACTGCAGCCCTCCACCAGTCAGGGCTTTATGGCAGAGTGGCCCGACGGAAGCCTCTCCTCAGTGCAAGACACATGAAAGCCCGCATGGAGTTTGCTAAAAAACACCCGAAGGACTCCAAGATGGTGAGAAATAAGATTCTCTGGTCTGATGAGACCAAGATAGAACCTTTTAGCCTTAATTCTAAGCGGTATGTGTGGAGAAAACCAGGCACTGCTCATCACCTGTCCAATACAGTCCCAACAGTGAAGCATGGTGGTGGCAGCATCATGCTGTGGGGGTTTTTTTCAGCTGCAGGGACAGGACGACTGGCTGCAATCAAGGGAAAGATGAATGCGGCCAAGTACAGGGATATCCTGGATGAAAACCTTCTCCAGAGTGCTCAGGACCTCAGACTGGGCCGAAGGTTTACCTTCCAACAAGACAATGACCCTAAGCACACAGCTAAAATAATGAAGGAGTGGCTTCACAACAACTCCGTGACTGTTCTTGAATGGCCCAGTCAGAGCCCTGACTTGAACCCAATTGAGCATCTCTGGAGAGACCTAAAAATGGCTATCCACCAACGTTTACCATCCAACCTGACAGAACTGGAGAGGATCTGTAAGGAGGAATGGCAGAGGATCCCCAAATCCAGGTGTGAAAAACTTGTTGCATCTTTCCCAAAAAGACTCATGGCTGTATTAGATCAAAAGGGTGCTTCTACTAAATACTGAGCAAAGGGTCTGAATACTTAGGACCATGTGATATTTCAGTTTTTCTTTTGTAATAAATCTGCAAAAATGTCAACAATTCTGTGTTTTTCTGTCAATATGGGGTGCTGTGTGTACATTAATGAGGAAAAAAATGAACTTAAATGATTTTAGCAAATGGCTGCAATATAACAAAGAGTGAAAAATTTAAGGGGGTCTGAATACTTTCCGTCCCCACTGAATATAAAATAATATGCAAAGTGATTGAAGGGAAGCTTCAGAATGCCAAAGATGTTTTTTTTTTTTTACAAATCATGTGAGCAGACTGCAGTTCCTCTTTAAATGTAGTTTGAATAATGTTTGCTCTTTAGCAGATATTGTATGTTTCACATTGATCTTAGTCATATTGAACTTCTTGCTTAACCAGTTTTGGGCTTCTTATGTTCTACAAACGTGACAGAAGACTTCATCTAAGCTTTCTAGACTTCACTGCCACCCCAGTGGCCCGCACTAGTTCCCACTGGCACCCACTGTTGATAGATAGCCTATGCCCTGGTTTAACAAGTGGGAGTCAATCAGAGTGGATTCTGTTTTAATGATCACTGTATTCAGTTACAGTGAATATTCAGTGTAACACTGTAAACCCCTATACTGCCTGACCCATTACTGCAGATTGCAGACTTGTTCTATGATCTGGTAATGGCAGGAGCTGCAGAAAACCTACAAAAGGAAAAATAATATATTTCTATTTAACCCATAGCTGACACTAATTATCCTTCTTCTTCCCCACCTTTCCTTAGTGAGTGGTTATACTTTATTTTTTATGTTGGTAAGCAAAGTTTTTTTTTACAGTAGATGTGTTACATGTTGTTTATACTCACTCAGTCACTATGACATTATTTTTCTGTATTCTTCAAAAAACCTGGTTGATCCTGCTGATCTCTATCTCCTCTTTATGTCCAAGTCCCAAATTCAGCTAGGGATTTTGCAGAGCGTTGTTGGCAGTTCTGCACATGCTCAGATTTCAGTGAGTTTCTATGCTGAGCATTTCTTCCCAATCACATCTGAGCAGCCCATGTGACTAGTGGGTGTAAACACAGTGGTAAATGACAGTCCTCTCCCTCCCTCCTCCTCCATGCCCACTAACCAGCTAAACACAACGGGGTGGGATATTACTTGTAGATTGGCGAATGCTTCAAATTCCTCTTATTCTAAGACACAAGCTAGAGGGGCTTGACACATCCTGTGACTGGCAGAAATCCGCCCACATAATGGCATTGCCAAAAATAATAAAGATTTAATTCTAAGTAATTTTGTATTTGTATGACAATTTAAATCAGTTTATCGATATTCATTTTTTTATTTTTACTTTGTTTTCTAAAGGCTATTTTTCATGTGACCAGCAGCAGAGGACTAGAAGCTTTTACTTTTGTTTTCCTGCAGACAGGCTGGGAAAAAGCTGGGTCATGTGACAGCTTTATATAGATTAGGAAAAAGGTACTTTTTTTAAATAAAATATATACAGTTCCTTCATCCACATACAGAAATAGAAAGGACAATGTAAATTAAGTGTTTGTTCAGTATCACTTTAAATGTATGTAGCTATTGAAGTGTGTGGTTAACCGCTTCAGCCCTGGAAGATTTTACCCCCTTCCTGACCAGAGCACTTTTTGCGATTCTGCACTGTGTCGCTTTAACTGACAATTCGTGCGACGTTGCACCCAAACAAAATTGACATCCTTTTTTTCCCCACAAATAGAGCTTTCTTTTGGCGGTATTTGATCACCTCTGCAGTTTTTATTTTTTGCGCTATAAACAAAAAAAGAGCGACAATTTTGAAAAAAAACTCAATACTGTTTACTTTTTGCTATAATAAATATCCCCCAAAAATATATAAAATTCTTCTACATATTTTTGGTAAAAAAAAAATGCAATAAGCGTATATTGATTGGTTTTCGCAAAAGTTATAATGTCTACAAAATAGGGGGTAGTTTTATGGCACCATTCATTATTATTTTCTTTTTTTTACTAGTAGTGACGGCAATCTACGATTTTTATCGGGACTGCGTCATTATGGTGAACACGTCGGACCATTGGCATTTTTACAGCGATCAGTGCTATAAAAATGCATTGATTACTGTGAAAATGTCACTGGCAGAGAAGGAGTTAACACTAGGGGGCGATCAAGAGGTTAACTAGTGTGTGTTCTAACTGAAGGGGGAGGGGACTGTGTAGGGGAGACGACAGATCGCTGTTCAAACTCTGTATGAACAGACGATCAGTCACTTCTCCCCTCAAAGAACCGGAAACTGTATGTTTATCACGGGAGCCCGGCAGTGATCGTGACCGCCGGGCACTCGCATTGGCTCCATGGGTGAGCAGGGGGCGCATGCGCCCCTAGTGGCCACAGGGCGAAGCAGCGTTACATAACCTCATTTCGCCCAGCCGTGCCATTCTGCTGCAGTACAACTGCAGCGGCTGGTTGGCAAGTGGTTGAAAATGCACATAATACAAATAAAAAAAATAAAAAAACTTAAAAGAGAATTATGACCAATGCTTTTTTGGCCACACTTCTTTTGTGTGTCACAGGAGTTCAATTACTTTTGTTCTCCTGTGACCAAGAAACAACTGACAGCGGGCTGTAGCCCGCTATCAGCTAATGTGATGGAGCTGCTTCAGGCTCTGGAAAGATCACGATCATTTTGTTGAGATCCACGCAGCTGTCTGATTGGCAGCTGGCTCTGCCTCTCATGAGGCTTAGAGCTGGAGCAAGCTGTATACCGCCTTTTGCCCTGCCTAGAGCGTCAGTGAGTGTTGCAGGAGCAGACTGAAAGCTGGGCATGTGATCGCTCAGTAATTGGGCTTAGAGCCAACATGGGACAGCTGCAGTATCACACCAATGCTGCACATAGAGGGTAGTAGATATGTTTACTCATTTGCAAACCCCAAACTTCTGCTTTAAATTCATTGCTCTTAACCATGTGTAGTACCAGCAACATCATTTTAATATCATAATAAAAGTAGCAAAATAATGTGCTTTGTTTCTAAATTAATACTAGAACTATAATCGGCCAAAGGTTTTTTTTTTTTTTTAGGACAATAGCTTAGTGGTTAGTATTTTTTCTTGCAGCACTAGGGTCTTCAATTTGAATCTCATTCAGGACACAATCTCCATGGAGTTTGAATGTTCTCCTTATGCTTTTGTAAGTTTCCTCTGGTTTCCTCCCACACTCCAAAGACATGCTGGTAGGCTAATTGGCTCCTGTCCAAATTGGCCCTAGTATGTATATGTATGAATGTAAGACGGAGACCTTAGATTGTAAGCTCCTTGAGGGCAAGGACTGATGAGAATGTACAATATATGTAAAGAGCTGCATAAATTGTCAGTGCTATGTAAATACCTCTAACAAATAGTCCCGAGGTAGCTAATTAGACTTTCACCGAAAGATGACTACGGATCATTTGCGAGAAATACATTTTGTTCTTTTGCCTTATTAATTATGCCAAACATTTTTGATAGTTTAAGTCAAAATGATTAAATATTTGACATGCAAATTTATTTTGTGCGTAATATCCTTTTAGCTAGCTTTTATTTTCTTGTAACGTGCACAGTTTTCATTTCCAAGCCAACATCAAAGCGTAATGTATTTTATACAAATGAAACAGCTTTCATTTGTCTGCAAAAAAAAAACAAAAAAAAAACATTGTAACAATAATTTTCATTGATCATTATGAGGATTAAGGAGTTCTGTGTTTGCCACCCAGGGCTCAGAAGCTTCCATCTATTTTCTTGCTTTTAGTATAGATTATTTTTTTTAGGACAAGTTGTTTATTAATAATAATGCAGCAGGTGGCCTGTAGGGAAGTGTCATCTTGCTTGTAATCCATCCCAGCATGATGTGTCGCTCCGGTAGCAATAATCACATTATGTGACAGGTTATTATAGCCTAATTCTTTCTGTCATCTTCCTGCATTTCAAAGGCGTAGCCTGGGTTAAGAGACTTTAAATCAAAGCTACGGTTACATACACATAAATAATGGAGGTAAGATGATAGTGCTTTATTGTGTTATCTAGAAATGAAGAGAAAGGCCTACGCAGCAGGTCACCCCCCCCCCCCCCCCTCAGCACTGAAAGGGTTTGAGAAAAGCCATAGCTCACGGTTGATTACTAGGTGATTGAGCTGTGTTTATGTAGGAATAAACAAAGATCTATTGTGTTGGAGTGAATCATTAAGGACCTTGAGATATATGTATCCTTATGCTCTTGAATTGATTTAAAGCAGGGATGTTATAACAGAGAGTTATTTTGGCGCAGAACAATTGAAAACATCGAAGAGACTAGACACGTTAAACAGTTTTGTAAAACAAAGCATTCTGTCGCTTGTGAACCTCAGCGCTTTTTCGGCTCTTGTGTAAAAAGGAACCTCTCTCTTTCTCCCTCCCTCGCCGCGATGCTCTGCAGATTTCCATGGTAACAAAAAGGAATCATTAGAGCAAACATTTGCCGACGCCACCATGTAAATTCATTTTTCTTTCCTTATGTATCATTTTGCCGCTGTGGCTGACTCTGACAATTTGTTCCATGCAGTCAAATTATCCCTTCACATTTATCTTGTAAAGGAAGTTGCTGGCTTGGGTTTTCATCTGCTTCGCATCCATCGTGGTAAAGTAAAGCAGTGGTTGGGTGATGCTTTGTCTTTAAGTAAGTGTCTTTTCCCTGTTCTCACAAGCCTGATTCCAGCACAGATCAATCACAAAAGCAGCACGACAGACGTGCTCATAACCCCATGTTCCTGTGATGTGTGTAGCACACACTGGGGCTTTAACGCAGAGCAGTTCAATGTGGTGAATTAGTGCAAGTCTAACTGCTCAGCAGACACTGTAACTGACAGACGGAGGAACCTAGGGTGAGATGATATACGGTACGCTCTGTACGCTTATTTATACACTGGAAATCTGCAGTGTCTGTAACTGATGTGCCATCGCAGGTAGAGTTCATTTGAAATGCTAAGGCATTTTAACAAATATTTAAATCGCTCAAGCTGTGTTGGTTTGGGAATTCGCAGACTGTCTCGGTTATCAACTGCCATGGTGCTCTTCGCATTGCTGATTCTAGGAAGACATGGCAGAGCATTGAGGTCAGTGAAACGACTTGGGATCTAGCACTGCCTGGAATGTCTGTGTAAGACAGATCTTGGAGATCACTAGGGGCATCAATGCAGGAATTAAGACATAGGCACCAGGGACCTGCCTACACATATCTCCTCAAACATCAGGACAAGTCAGTTACAGCTTCTCACGACTTATTCATCACATGGCTATTATGTACGTTGACTATAATTAAACCCTTCACTTGAAATATACATTTATGAATCATGAAAGTAAATGTGCTGATATTTTATAAGCCAGCAGTTCCCTGAAGCCCTGTTAGAAAGCAGAACAAACTGTGATGAAGTGTCACGTTCTGTAATTGTTAATGGGCAAAAGGGTGCTATATGGGACAACACCATTAAATACATCTGAATTGCTTATTACTTGAAATACTACTGCAAAAAATTGCCATTAAACTTTTCTAATATTGTATGGGCCCTTGTATACTTGGTATTTTCTTTTAATACTTGTAATATATATGGGAGACGACTGATAATTATTATTGTAATTATAAATGCAACTAAATTTCCCATAGCAGCTTGATTCATCCAGAGAGATACATTTATTGAATTCCAGAACAGATGACAAGCCCTGAAAAGATTTCCTCTATTTAAGACTTTGGGGGGCAGTAACTCCTCAAAAATCAAACAGTGTTGAAAAAGTATTACATTTTATTAGAAAAGTTAAAAAGCAGATAGGAGAAACATGATGATAAAATCACAATGGATGTATATACAGATGTGGATACAGAACACATGACATACAAAAGACCACTGACTCTGTCGGGTAATATATACAACAGAGAATGCCCAATGCGTTTCAAGTTTACAACATTGATCCTCTTCTTCAGGGGCAAATGGTTCTAGAGAGAGCATTTTATGTCATGTGGTTTGCGTGGAATATCATTGCTATTGCATCCTATTAAAAACCATGGAAAACGTTGCTGCCATGAACCATTCAGAAGAGTCCAACAGGTAGGGGTGCACGGCAAGCCCAGCCAAAACCACCAACAGAGGGCACTCTGCGTCAGCCCCCCCATGAAAAACACACCACAACAGGGATTGATACAGCCGGTGTCTCTCTTTATGCTGGATGGATTACAGCAGTAAAATGGATTACAGCAGTAAAGGCACCGCCTGCTGTGTATTAGCACTATCTGAACTGAACAGACACAAAGCTGTACTGCAGGATAACAGCGTATTTTAGATGTTATTCTGAACATCCCACGCCATAGGTTGTGACTTTGGTGATTTTGCCTTTACTGCTCTAATCCATCGAGCAAAAAGAAACACCGGTTGTATCAATCCCTGTTGTGGTGTGTTTTTCATGGGGGGCTGACGCAGAGTGCCCTCTGTGGGTGGTTTTGGCTGGGCTTGCCGTGCACCCCCACCTGTTGGACTCATCTGAATGGTTCATGGCAGCAACTTTTTACATGGTTTTTAATAGGATGAGATATCAATGATATTCCACGCATACCACATGACATAAAATGCTCTCTCTAGAACCACTTGCCCCTGAAGAAGAGGATCAATGTTGTAAACTTGAAAGGCATTGGCCACTCTCTGTTGTATATATTACCCGACAAAGTCAGTGGTCTTTTGTATGTCATGCGTTCTGTATCCACATCTGTATATACATCCATTGTGATTTTATCATCATGTTTCTCCTATCTGCTTTTTAACTTTTCTAATAAAATGTAATACTTTTTCAACACTGATTGATTTTTGAGGAGTTACTGCCCCCCAAAGTCCTAAATAGAGGAAATCTTTGTGTAGCTTGTCTAATTCAGGGATTTGGGCAGCACCTCCTATCCTATAAATAATTAGCATCATTTATAAAAATTAGAACAGATGACAAAGTCCCTGTAAGTACATGAAATGTTGGTTTAAAATTAATTACTGTCTATAGCTAGTTTGTATTTAATGATATCCAGCATTGCCTGCTGCTAAAATTGAATGCATACTCTGCAGTCATTAGCTGTATTAGCAATGCAGATAGATGAGTTGCTATCACTAAATGCTTTAGAAACCCCTTATCTGTCATATGTAAAGTACATGATTAACATCCTCAAACAGAAACTTCCATCACAACCCCAAAAACAAGATGGCTTCCATTTGGCTCTATCACCTAACTTGACTTGATTATCAATGATATGTAAATACATTCTGTTCTCAGACAGCAATGAGTCTGTTTCAACAAAGTGTGAAATAAGGAGACATGCAGTGAAGTCATGTCAAGTAAACTAAATCATTCAATCATTATTGAGGAGAGAGAGAGAAATTGAGCTTATCTTGGCTCTGACTAGATATACATGTGAATATGGTTTCTTTATAGCTTTCTTCATCATAAGTTGACTGGCTTTACTGTCTTCTGTGCAAATATGGCTATTGCTTACCAGACAATATGTTTTATTTGAATTATATTAGAATGGATAACTGTTATAGAGGAGATGGGTGCTTTCCATTAAGGGTCATCAGTACTAGAAGAAATATGTAGGCTTGAAAATCATGTTTTCTCATCATAGGTTTTCATCTTTGTCAGTCTTTACAATGGCTGTCTCTTAGTCCACAGAATACAATTCAAAGACCTTTTTCTTACATGTATAATTTAACTTTTTAAACCATTCCTATATTTCCTGTTTCGTCTGTATGTAACTAAACAATGGAAACTTTACTCCACTCACAAACCTCTCCTTTTCTTCTCTGTGGTCACCAGCACTCCCTCACATCTCTCTCTTTTGCTACTCTCTCTAGGCTACTCCGGATCATCAAATATTTACCAACCTTCTAAATCGCTAACCGATTCCTACAAGCTTACCATCTTTTCATAAATATAATAACTTTTGATTTTGCTTTCAAATCTCTACCATTTTAGATATAAGCCTGTTTGGAAAGCTTAAGTCGGGGGTGGGTATTGAGGAGTGCCAGTACAAAAATGTTCATGACACAAAAAGTTCAAATCAAAATATTTATTGAACAAGAGTATTACGAGAATAACACAAAAGTAAATTATAACAAATATATATATCATATGTATATTTCTCATTTTATATATATATATATATATATATATATATATATATATATATATATATACACAGTATCTCACAAAAGTGAGTACACCCCTCACATTTTTGTAAATATATTATTATTTATGTGACAACACTAAAGAAATGACACTTTGCTACAATGTAAAGTAGTGAGTGTACGGCTTGTATAACAGTGTAAATTTGCTGTCCCCTCAAAATAGCTCAACACACAGCCATTAATGTCTAAACCGCTGGCAACAAAAGTGAGTACACCCCTAAGTGAAAATGTCCAAATTGGGCCTAATGTCTCAATATTTTGTGTGGCCACCATTATTTTCCAGCACTGCCTTAACCCTCTTGAGTATGGAGTTCCCCAGAGTTTCACAGGTTGCCACTGGAGTCCTCTTCCACTCCTCCATGATGACATCACAAATCTGGTGGATGTTAGAGACCTTGCTCTCCTCCACCTTCCATTTTGAGGATGCCCCACAGATGCACAATAGGGTTTAGGTCTGGAGACATGGTTGGCCTTTACCCTGAGTTTCTTTAGCAAGGCAGTGGTCGTCTTAGAGGTGTGTTTGGGGTCGTTATCATGTTGGAATACTGCCCTGCGGTCCAGTCTCTGAAGGGAGGGGATCATGCTCTGCTTCAATATGTCACAGTACATGTTGGCATTCATGGTTCCCTCAATGAACTGTAGCTCTGCTGTGCCAGCAGCATTCATGCAGCCCCAGACCATGACACTCCCACCACCACGCTTGACTGTAGGCAAGACACACTTGTCTTTGTACTCCTCACCTGGTTGCTGCCACACACACTTGACACCATCTGAACCAAACAAGTTTATCAAAAATGTTTTTCTTTTTCAAAAAAATCCAAAAATCCATGTCCTTAGTCTGCTTGTCTTCAGCAAGCTGTTTTCGGGGTTTCTTGTGCATCATCTTTAGAAGAGGCTTCCTTCTGGGACAACAGCCATGTGAAGCAATTTGATGCAGTGTGCGGCGTATGGTCTGAGCACTGACAGGCTGACCCCCACCCCTTCAACCTTTTGCAGCAATGCTGGCAGCATTCATATGTCTATTTCCTAAAGACAACCTTTGGATATGACGCTGAGCACTTGCACTCAACTTTTTTGGTCGACCATGGCGAGGCCTGTTCTGAATGGAACCGCTGTATGGTCTTGGCCACTGTGCTGCAGCTCAGTTTCAGAGTCTTGGCAATCTTCTTATAGCCTGGCCTAGGCCATCTTTATGTAGAGCAACAATTCTGTTTTTCAGATCCTCAGAGAGTTCTTTGCCATGAGGTGCCATGTTGAACTTCCAGTGACCAGTATGAGAAAGTGAAAGCAATAACACTAAATTTAACACACCTGCTCCCTATTCACACCTGAGACCTTGTAACACTAATGAGTCACATTACAACGGGGAGGGAAAATGGCTAATTGGGCCCAATTTGGACATTTTCACTTAGGGGTGTACTCACTTTTGTTGCCAACGGTTTAGACATTAATGGCTGTGTGTTGAGTTATTTTGAGGGGACAGCAAATTTACACTGTTATACAAGCTGTACATTCACTACTTTACATTGTAGCAAATTGTCACTTCTTCAGTGTTGTCACATGAAAAGATATAATAAAATATTTACAAAAACGTGAAGGGTGTACTCACTTTTGTGAGAAACTGTGTGTGTGTGTATATATATATATGGTATGATTAATTTATGTCACATTCTACTTTTCTGTACTCTAGCTCTGAGGAAGCACGTTTTGGCTTTGTTTTATACCTTTGTTTAATAATTACTTCGATTTAAGCATTACTCAATACCCACCCCAGAGTTTTGCCATTGACTGAGTGTTCTCTAGGAGACCATAAGAAAGTTACCACCCTGAGACCAGAACAAGGTCCAACTACGCAGCACCTTTTCTACGCATCAGGCCCTGTGTAGGAGGACTGAATTATACAATATATTGAATAATATCAATACCTCACCCCTATTGGTCCAGAGCAATCACACCTACATATCAGCATGTTTGGAAAGTTTGGGCAGTTTACCCACTGTGCCTATTCTCTTAATATAAATATGTCACTGCAATATAAGTTGGTAACAAAGTCCCATTTGAATATATTGGAAAAAATAACAAATATACAGTATTTGTTTAGGCTGATCATTGGTCTGTGTGTGGTCATCTTCAGCAACAGAGACAGCAAAAACATACTCCAGGGATAATGTCTGCCAATCATTGTGAATAGTGCATGTTATGGTATGGTCAGCTAATTTTTCTAACATGCAACCTTCCACCAAGCAGCAGATACTTCCAGTATATGATCATCTTTAGCATAAATAAGGTGCTTACAGTCAGGAAAAAAAAGAACATGTATTGGGAGCATTAAAAGCAAACATACTGACTTTTGTCAACACCAATGTACTGGAAAATTATATTTTGTATGTATATAGGTGCTGTGCCAGGACAGCCACAGAGTCCCATTCCTTATACTTCTGTACTATCAGTAATGAAAAAGAAAACAAAAATTCCAAGTATGAGAGTAAAAATGACTTAGACAGAGGTGGTCAGATGTTGAAACAGAGCCCTCACCACCCGTGGAGTCCAAAGGAGATAAAGCACAAATATTTATATACCATTCAACCAACTAGTATCTACTCCAAATGAGCTTTAATTGAGACCCATTAGGCTTACAATTGATGCATACATTTTCAAAATTCTGAAATTCTTATCAGCGAATTTTCAAAACAAACAAAACAAAAATATAGTACCATTTCAATAAAACTGCAGGCCAAAAAAGTGCAGTTTCAACCAGATTTCAATTGCAAGAAACGTGGAAGAGTAAAAGAGAATGAAAAACGTGAAACGTAAAAGAGAATGAAAAATGTTCAATAGTGCTTGAATTTGGCATAAAGTTATCCTTTGCATGACCAGCATAAATGGTTGTTTGTCCTATCAACCAGTAAGAGTATGTATTTTATTTTAAGACCTGTAATGCAAAAATGGGACCACTTAGTTGCCATGGGCAACAGAAATTGTACTTATAGCACATTTTTTTTTCACAACAGCTCCATTGTAAATTGCAACAGTCCTTTAAAGTGTATATTGCCCCTACATTTCATATTCCTGATATGTGTCTGTTGTACCATATACTTGTATTAGAAAGTATCCAGTTCACATTGCTTTGTGAAGTCAGGTACTGATGTGGACAAGAAGACCTGGATCGCAGTCTCTGCTCTAATTCATCCCAAAGATGTGCTATTGGGTTGAGGTCAGGACTCTGTGCAGGCCAGTCAAGTTCCTTCACCCCAACTCGCTCATTCATGTCTTTATGGACCTTTATGGCTTTGTGCACTGGTGTGCAGTCATGACGGAAAAGGAAGGGGCCATCTGTTCCCGCAAAGTTGGAAACATGAAATTGTCAAAAATTTCTTGGATTGCTGACGCCTTAAGAGTTCCCCTCACTGGAAGTAAGGAGCCAAGCCCAACCCCTGAAAAACAACCCCACACCATAATCCCCCTCCACCAAATGATTTGGACCAGTGCACAAAGCAAGGTTCATAAAGACATGAATGAGTGAGTTTGGGGTGGAGGAACTTGAATGACCTGCACAGAGTCCTGACCTCAACCCGATACAACAGCTTTTAGATAAACTAGAGTGGAGACTGCGAGCCAGGCCTTCTCGTACATCAGTACCTGACCTCACAACTGCGCTTCCGGAAGAATGATCAAACATTCCCATAGACACACTCCTAAACCTTGTGGACAGCCTTCCCAGAAGAGTTGAAGCTGTTATAACTGCAAAGGGAGGGCCAACTCAATATTGAACCCTACGAACTAAGACTGGTACTCATTTAAAGTTCATGTGCGTGTAAAGGCAGGCATCCCTATACTTTTGACAATATAGTGTGTGTGAGTGTATATGTATCATACTTGTGTTGGTGCATTATTAAGTTCTGAATGGTTGCTATGGGTTATAACATTTAGAACTTTTCTCCTTGCTCTGTTTCCAAAATAAAGCCATCCAAAATAGTTAAAACACATTTACATTACAGGGATGCAGTCAAGTGGCCAATATGTTTTTAATTTACAAAAGGATAAAAATTAGAGAGAAAGATGAAGTGTGCTATGTTCAAGTAATAAACTGGAAAAAAGGAACATATTGCGATTTAGAAACTTTCCCTTCGTTTAATGTAGAGCCTAGCTTGATAATCCTAAAGAAGGGACTTTGCATTTTGAAAAGTCTCTGCAGTTAATTATGGTATTTTGTTTCCTAAATCAGTTCCATTAAAAGGTATGTTAATCCCTGAAAGCTGGAAAATTATGATGATTGGTCTACTGAAGCTTTTACGTTGATTATGTTTTCTAATTAAAAATGAAACAAAATGGGATGCACTCTAAAATAATAGACTGTGGACTGTGAAAGACGTGTACCATTTATCCTAATAATGTGGAGAAGACTTTATGATGTAGTTCTTTTTTTTTATCATGCTTGGTATTTTCTATTAAACACACATAATACTGTCTATTTTTCGGTAATTTGAGATGCATTCCTAATAGTAGATTTGCAGTGCAATTTTTTATTTATACCAGTTACTAGTATAATTGCTTTACATATTTCTTGTTCTTTCTTTTTTTTTCAGCATTAGGACAGGAACAGGAAATGTAACACTTTTAGTGGGTCTCTTCCCTCTAGAAGTAAAGGAAAAATAAGACAAACTTTAAGGCTCTGTTTCCACTAGTGCGACTTATTTTGCGACTTGACACATGTCAAGTCGCATGACAAGTCAAAACCCATGTATTTCAATGGTCCCCGTTCTCATTGGTGCGACTCAATTTGCAGCGACTCGAAAAAAGGTTCTTGCACTACTTTGTTCCGTCTTCGGTGCGACTTGTTCTCCATAGAAAGGTATTAAGTCGCAATGAAGTCGTATGTACATGTCTGACACCGCGACTTTGTTGCGACTTCCACGGAAGTCTACGGAAGCACATGATCTCTGCTCCTCCCAAATACATCACTTCCTATATCGATGTATGTGAGTGTGGAAGACAGCAGGAAGCATGCCTAGGGCAAAAAAAAATAAGCGACAAGTGCATGACAATGAGGAAATTATTAGGCTTGTCAGACAACGTCCGGCAATATATGACCTCAGAGATCCAGGTTACAAAGATCATGCAAAGAAGGAGAGAGCATGGTTGGAGGTGGCTCGCATATATTATGAGACATGGGACTCTTTCTCAGCCACAGAACGTTCTACAAAAAGTAAGTGGTTGATATATGCTGCTTAACACTTTCTGTAACCAATGGTTGTGTGCACTGTTTTTTCTTGGTGGGGACCGCTTCTCCTGGCAGGAGATCACAATGGTTTGGCAGGAGGTAATCCCATGTCAACACTATCTGTGTTGATGGTGTCATTTATATAGTTACTTTCCTGTAACCTGTGGCTGCAGGTTAGTAAATCTGTGTGTGTGGGCCAGCAAATAATTTTTGTCCACGGTCCTAATAATATTAAATAATGTTAAAGATGGCCCTGTCAACATCCTCCAGCACATGTCAAATTATGTAGGTGTCATGGGTAATATATGTAGCGGTTGTTTTAACACCATCCATATCAATTATGCAGCCTAGCAAATGAATGACCTATAGGCAGTGACTAAATTTGTTTTAAAAAATGTATACTTTGCTTTATATTTTGTAGTGCACTCGTTACAAACTCGATGGAGAAGTCTCAAAGACTGCTACAACCGGTACTTACGCAAATTAAAAGAAGGAAGGAGTGGTTCCGGCTCTAAAAGATTAGCCCCATATGCCCATGCCGGAGATCTTGAATTTTTGAAACCAGTGTTGGAAATGCGAGAGTAAGTTATCAGCAGGCATATGTTACGAATTCTACATATCAAATAGTAATACTTACTTTAAAAATATGTGATTTGTATTTCAGAACCCAAGCAAGCTGGGAAGACAGCACACAGGGTTTGGCAGCAGAAGATGAGGCAGAGGAAGCTGCGGAGGAGGAGGAGCAAGAACAATTCCAAGACAATGTTGACAAGGAACTGTTCGTAGATGAAGCAAGGTCAACATCAAACTCAATGAATGAGGAGGATGCAGAACCAGGACCTAGCAATGTCTCTAGGCCTTTGCGAAGGTCTTCAAGGGTCAGTGCCCGGCCTGGTAAACCCATGGATAAAATTTTAGAGGTAGTCAATCAGATGTCCACTAAAATGGCTGAAAACCAGTGTGAAGACACAGCATTTCTCACTGTAATTTTAGGCATATGTAAACAGGTACCCCCTGAGAAAAAATATGCACTCAGGATGGCTTTAATGTCAACTGCTCAATCATTTGTGGGTGAGGGGCCAACAACATCCTCAGCATATATGCAACCCCCCCTTCCCCAATATCCCCCTTATCAACAATACACTCACTTTCCAAGTACACAGTATGCTCCACCAATAAACCGTCCATACTGTGACCAGTATGGTAATATACTGAATCCCTCAAGGCCACGCATGTTGCATCCAATTCCTGACCCCACTACCTCTACCCTTGGCCCCCCAACCACTCACCAACTTAGGCAGCCTACACCCAGTCATGTTCCGCCTTTTCTGGCAAGGAAATATTACCCTGGTCCATCAGTGGATTTCCCTGGACCAACCAATAGTTCAGTTTCCGGGACCACTGAAAACAAAACATACGAGCAATTGTAATTTACAATTATTATTGAGGTGTGTTTAAGACTTGTTCTCTATTTTTTGTTTGGTTGAGGAGGCCAAAACAACAACTGTTGTAATTTTAAGTTCATGGAACGTATTTCTTTATTTTTGCCTTATTGCAAAAAGAGTTGTCTTGTAAAAAAGATTCAGATATTTTTTTATATTTTTGAAATAATTTTATTTACGTGTTTTTCTGAGAGAAATAGTTTATTATTTCACTATTTGTTGTGCTTGATAAAAAATAAACAAAATGGTGTAGTTCACCCAAACACATAACCCAAAAATTTTGTGTGCTTCCCTGCACAAAAAAAAATAAAATAAAAATAATTTTGTTTACATTGTGCATTTTCGGCTTATCCTTTTTTCTAATTTGAGGAAACTACCTGTTATTATGCTTTTGGATGCACTGAAACATAACATACATCAAAATAATATTCACAGAAAATGCATGACATACATTATGCTATGGCATCCTGCTGCCAGGGGACAGAACCAGCAGCAGACAGAAAATAAGATGAGAATCCCTCACGCACACTGGCACCATTGGTGGTGCCCCTACTGGCACTCCATTGTGCACCTTCCAGATCGTGCATGAGGGAATCTTCAAAAAGATAGCCATCACGAATTCTCACAAAATTGTGAAGAACACATGCTGCTTTTACTGCAGATATTGCATTCTCCATTTTTAAATTAATGGGGGTATGGAGCAAACGCCACTTGTTGGCTAAAATGCCAAAAGAACATTCTACCACTCGTCTTGCCCTCGTTAAGCGGTAATTGAAGATTCGCTTCTCTTCACTCAAACACCGATTTGAATAAGGCCTTAATAGATGCTCACTGAGAGCAAAGGCCTCATCCCCAACAAACACAAATGGCATTGGCGGCCCATTTGTTCCTGGCAACGGACAGTCCTGTGGCAGGTCCAGAGCATTTTCCCGCAACATTCTTCCAAAGGAAGATCTTTGGAAAATACTTGAGTCTGAGCTGCTGCCATATGATCCAATGTCTATATAGCTGAAACAATAATTGGCATCAGCCACTGCAAGTAAGACAAAAGAAAAATATTTTTTGTAATTATAGTATTTAGTTCCACTGCCAATGGGCATCACTACCCTCATATGTTTGCCGTCAATTGCCCCTAGACAATTTGGGAAATTGCAACGATCCCAGAAAAGTTCCGCTTTCTTGCACCAATCGTCGGAAGTGGGCTTCTTCAGAACCAAATCACTAAGGACATTCCATATGTCTCGGCAGGTCTCGTGGACAATAGTGCTGACTGTAGTTTTGCCAACCAAAAATTCAAAATGCAAACTGGAAAAGGAATGTCCAGTTGCCAGGTACCTAAAATGGAAAAGTACATACATTTTAGGATAATGATACATATTGACACTAAGCTACATCAATAAACCCAAAAAACAGAGCTAGGAAGGAGGTGCCTGAGGAAGTGAAGAAGGAAGAAGAGGAGCAGGAGAAAGACACAGGTGATGTAGAGGCAGAGTTAAGATTTTAAAACCAAGCTTACGCACAATTACATGCTAGTAGTTATTTTTGGACTGCATGTAAAGATGATGAAAGAATGATGTGGATCTCCAAAAGCCACATAGAAGTTAAGAAGAAGAAACAGTAGGTATGAACATTTACCTCAATGTTATTATGAGTCTTTCAGCAGATGGAATACTCCTTCTGAAACTGGTGTTTTGGCGCTCTAGATGACTAGAGAGCAAAGCCAACAATTCATCAAAACTGTAAAGAGAAAAAATAGGGCTAGTATCTACACTGACCATGTAAAAATCAAACATTTACAAATGGAGTTACATTTTTCTAACAATTTGATTAGGTTCTAGTTAACACTTCGAGCTATTCAAATCTCAAAATACTAAAAAGAGTAATAATGACCAGGCATATACACATTTTGAGAAATATATCTGGCAGCATTTGCAAGTTGACATCAAAAAATGTTCTCACCTTCTAATTGACATCCTTGTATAGTTGAAAAATTTTTCATCATGAGCCCGGAGGTCATTGTAAAGGACCCCAAACTGGCCTCTCACTTCCCTTTGGGCAATGATGGGATGTATCCAAAAGCGATGCCTTCTCCTCCTCCGGTTATCCTCCTCTTCTTGATCTATAAATGCTGCTACAGAAGCCAAAATGACTGCTGACCCAACATACTGCATAGCCAACATGTTTGCTAACAAACATACAACACGAGACAACCAAACAGGAAGGGGCAATAAATAAGCAGGATAAGGAATTACATCACTAGGACTAAATCGCAGAACATCCAAGTCGCACAAAGTCGTAATTAAAGTCGCAACAAAACGCAACACAAATCGCAACGCACAATCGCAGTGTAAAGCGCGCGACTTTGGGGACGCAATAGTGGAAACATAGCCTTAAAGTGAATGTTTCATTTTCTGTATAATTATATAGATTAGAATGCACTGTACTTGATGGGAAACAGATACGAACTGTCTATACCATTCTTTTTCTTGTTTGAAGAATCTTTTTTTTTCTGCTTCATGGTGATTATAATCATCTGTTTTCCTGGTCTGAAAAAAAACATTGTCAGATAAGACAATACTAATTAGTTCAAACATATAAGAAATTGGAATAGAAATAAACACAAGTCTATACAGAAAAACAGATCATTTATTCAAGAACACAACTGGAGAAAAAAATAGTAAGGAAAATGGGTAAAGACCTTTTGTGCTTAAGAAAAACAGGCGTGCAATTTTATCAGCAAATTTTACAGTAAGTATTTTGTATCATATATTTGCTTTAAAGCCAAACTCCAGGCAAACAACTGCAGTAAATACATAATTGAAATACATATATGGATTTAATATGGGGTGACAGTAAGTCATATTGAAGTTCTTACACTAGTTGCCTTCAAACACTTGTTTCATTATTTTTAAATCAATATATACAGTGACTTCAATTTATTGCTGTACAAAATTGTGAGACTGTGGTTTCTAGGTATTTTACTGTTTCAAAAAATATATGCCATAACTTTCTGAAGGGTTCATATAAAGGTAATTTATGAGTGTATACAATCTATAGTAAGTTAAAACATTTATTAACCTAAAAAAACCCCAAATTGGATCCTTTTCCTTTAAAGCATTTTATACAGCACAGTGCTTGTGCTGTGTAATTTGGCCCCCTGTATCAGCTGAAATACCTGGTTGATCCTGACAGTTTCTGCTCTCCCCTATGCAAACTGACCATGGTATATCATGGCTGCTGAGCCCTGACACCGTGGTCAGTTTACGTGCCTCCGTCATCCACACCCTGCTCTTCTGTGTCTGTGTCCTCCTCTATCCTCTCCTCCCTCCCCTCCCTCCCCTCCCTGCCTGTCAGCTCCCAGATCCTCTCCTCCTTCTCTAAATATTACAGTATTTTCCTATTCTAGTTCCATCTGTTATATAACAGTAAGCTCCACAGTGGATGCCATTTAAAAGAAATTGCTGTATAATAGCTGATTTCAGAGCACCGTTTGGTGCTAACATGACTGCCCACCGTTCTCCTCCTCTCCTCAGTTGACGTCAGTGGGAGGTTTCCCAGCACCTCCCCCTGCAGCTATCGCATCGGGAGAGACCAGCATGCAGCCACCTGAGCGCCGAATGACGCTTGGAAATAAGATATTTATACAGCATATTTTTATAAATGACATCTGCTGTGGAGCTTACTGTTATACAACAGAGGGAACTATAGAAGGAAAAATATTGACTTAACAAACACTTTCATTTCTAAAGTGTGTGCCTATTTCAGAAAAAGTTAAAGTGAACCTTTTGTTTGGAAAAAGTTACTAAAGTGACATAAATGCCTAAAAGTAGCAAATCCCAGGATCCATGCACAGCCTACAGTGGTAGTGTCTTAGCAGCCTAATGCCCTGTACACACGATAGGATTTTCCGATGGAAAATGTGTGATAGGACCTTGTTGTCGGAAATTCCAACTGTGTGTAGGCTCCATCACACATTTTCCATAGGAATTTCCGACACACAAGATTTTAGAGCAGGCTATAAAATTTTCCGACAACAAAATCCGATCGGTTAAATTCCGATCGTGTGTACACAAATCCGACGCACAAAGTGCCACGCATGCTCAGAATAAATTAAGAAATGAAAGCTATTGCCTACTGCCCCGTTTATAGTCCTGACGTACGTGTTTTACGTCACCGCGTTCAGGACAATCAGATTTTCCGACAACTTTGTGTGACCGTGTGTATGCAAGACAAGTTTGAGCCAACATCCGTCGGAAAAAATCCATGGATTTTGTTGTCGGAATGTACGGTCAATGTCCGATCGTGTGTACAGGGCATAAGTGTTCTGTCCCTGCTACACATTTCCCTATGTGTAGCTTGACATGCAGCAAAACCCTCCTATTCTGCAATAAGTCAGACTGCATGTCATTTTGAAGCTTTATTAACAAAACAGGGTGGGGTGAAGCTATTAAGAAAAAACTAATAAAGATACATACAATTAGTGTGTGAAATATACAGAAAATACAATGGATAAGCTAGGCTGTAGAAGAAGATAAGTAATTTTCTAACCAGTGATGCTGCCTTTAAAGGATGCAAACGGGTGCAAGTATTAGTCCAACATGTGCTCTGATAGCTGGTTCCTTCTTTCAGTCTCTAAGATTAAAGCTGAAGTTCAACTTTCTTTTTACTAAAACTGAATGGAATGATCAGTCCCAGCATAGATCACGCCTCTGTACCATGTTGCTCTGTTGTCTGCAGATCCTCTAATATTCTGGGTTTAGCCGAGGCTTTGTACCATGTGACACTTTGTATAGTCTGGCTGTAGACTGAGGGCCTTCCAGTCACTTCCTGCTCAATCTCTAATCTAGAACGCTCCCCTCTGTAGTTTTCTGTAGACCAGGGGTAGGCAACCTTAGAGAGGTGGAGATCTACCTGAACAACATGGGAGTATTCAAAGATCACTGGACACAGTGTCGCCTCCTCACACCTGATTTAAACCTTTAATTTCAGGGCTACCGTGACGCAAATGCGTGCATTGCATTGCAAATCAGGTGGTGAGAAGGCAACATATCGCCTCATCACCACCTATCAACACACACTCGGATTGCTTTTCAGAGGAGTAGCACTTGTGCTCGTTCACACGTAAAGCTAGGGGGTGTCAAAACAGCAGGATATGGCTAAGTGCAGCAAACCCACAGTAAAGCTGCAGGTACACTGCACTACACCCATGGTGTGTATAAACCACAGCACATCAGTGTGAAAGCAGCCCTATGCTATTCTGCGCAGTGTATTGCTTCACATTGACCTGAAGATCTCTGCTTTCCTGCTTCTGGCACCACTCTGGAGACCACTAGCCAGGATAATAGGTGGAGTGCAGTTGGTATCACTGCGCATGGGACAGGAGCCAGCACTACAGAGGAGGCATCAGCTTATGCGGCTCTTGCTCCCTTTTACAGCTCCTCTGCATTGCACTCTGGAATGGTGGGTCAGCAAATCCAGATCGAGATCCACCAACCACCTGTCTGCGATCTACCGGTTGATCCCGATCTACAGGTTGCTGACCCCCGCTGTAGACTGTAGAGTCTGCAAATGATGTAACTTCCTTCATAGCCCTGATGGTGGGTGAGATTGAATACATCCTAAATAGCATTCTGTCCCGCCCAGTCACACCTACAGGGAGAGTCCAAACCTCTCAAGTCCCACCTCACAGATCACAGCATTATTCAAATAGTAAACTCCTTCATACACAGCCTGTTCTGATAGCTAGCTGTTCTGCTGTTGGACAGGATTGAATGAATCACAATTAGAATTTAACCCCGCCCAGTTAAATATGTTGACCAGTGCGAACAGGGAGAGCCCCACCCCTTAGATCCCGCCTTCCCAGAGCCCTGCTCTCTGTGGTCTGATTCATTTACATATGAAGGAAACACCTCCATAATAACCTCCCATAGCCCTTCTTCTGTAGTCTTGCAGTAAGCCATTATTCTTTTGCATGCTGCAAGACAGGAATGACACATTTACACCTGCTTTGCAGACTGGAGAGTGATCTGCATTCAGACCCACCCACAGCAACTCCCAGAAGTGCTACAAGTGACTTCCATAGCCTGCCCTGAAACTACAGAGGCTCAAAGCATGATGGGACATGTAGAATCAGGACTGGCAAAGCAGAGAAACAAGAAGTCAGAGAAGTTTGAAATTCAGCCAGGAGAATGAGTGACATCAGAGACACACAAACTTGCTTTTTACAGCTAAAAAGGTGAAATACAGATAAAATGACACTGGGGTTGTGATTGATTTACATGCACAATGCATCTGTTGTTTTGGGGAGTAAAAACTGGAGTTCTGCTTTAAGTCTGAGCTCCCAGGATGCACCTGTTTTTTTTCTCTTTAGACTGAAGAATGATGGGAACTTTTGTTAAAGCTGAACAGTTTCTAGTTTCTGCAAAACTGTAAATTTACCACCGGCTCCATCTTGTGATCAAATCTAATATTGCTGGCAAACAACATAATAAATATCCTGCAGGAGGCAGAACACTAAGCTAGACACAGGCTTTAAAATGCCAACTTATTGGAGGGGCAGAGCCCCGCGTGTACTTCTGGTCAGTACCTCTATATGGCATGGACCCAAATTTGTGGGGTAATGGGGATGCAGGGTCAGCATTCAGATAAAAATGATCTATCTAGGCACCATGTGGTGGCTGTGTCTGACTGTTCTGGATTACATTTTCCTAATGACAAGGTTGATTTGAATTGAATGTAGAACAGTTTTCCCCCTCTCCACATCCATACCTACACTGCAACTCAATTTTTTTGTGGCTGGAGCAAAATGAACTGCAATACACCTATCCAGGCCTGCATTCCTACCTAGATTTTCGGGAAGGGCTGCAATATAAGCCCTACCCCGAAAATAAGCCCTAGTTGAAAGTGGTTGTAAAAAGGTAAAATCCACTGTCCTATAGTAGTACACAATTCAAAAGGTGTGTGCCTCTGCAATACAATCGTATCACATACCCTCGGTACAGCGGCGCTCAGCTGATCTCTTCTCCTCTTCTTCTCCTGGCTGTCAGTGGGGGATCTTGACCCCCCTCTCTCTGCAGGCACTCAGCTCCACTGCTCATCTCCCTTGGTGCCAGTGGGGGTTGTCGGACTCCCACCCTCAGCGGGCACTCAGCTCCGCTGTTCTCCTCATCTTGCTGGTGTCAGTAGGGGATCTCGGCCCCCAACCTCTGCAGGCACTCAGCTCCGCTGCTCTCCTCATCTTCCTGGTGTCAGTAGGGGATCTCGGCCCCCAACCTCTGCAGGCACTCAGCTCGGCTGCTCTCCTCATCTTCCTGGTGTCAGTAGGGGATCTCGGCCCCCAACCTCTGCAGGCACTCAGCTCAGCTGCTCTCCTCATCTTCCTGGTGTCAGTGGGGGATCTTGGCCCCCCTCCCTCTGCAGGCACATAGCTCCACTGCTCTCCTCGTCTCCCGGGTGTCAGTGAGGGATCTCGGCCCCCTTCCCTCTGCAGGCACATAGCTCCACAGCTCTCCTCGTCTCCCGGGTGTCAGTGAGGGATCTCGGCCCTCTTCCCTCTGCAGGCACATAGCTCCACAGCTCTCCTTGTCTCCCGGGTGTCAGTGAGGGATCTCGGCCCCCCTCCCACTGCAGGCATTCAGCTCCACTACTCTTCTCATCTCCCGGGTGTCAGTGGGGGATCTCGTCTCCCCCCTCTGCAGTGCTCGGAGTTGTGGAAGACAGCTCAGGCGGGCCATGGAAGCGCCGAGCATGCTATAAGAAGGTACTTGCACAATTTTATTACAGAAACACACACCCTCCACATTACACAATCCTGTAATAGAGAGAATTCCAGCATTTTACAGGCACTTTTACTCTGTTCACACTGGGGATTCCTGGCATGCAAGCCCTACCCCGAAAATAAGCCCTACTGTGTTCTTAGTTGCTAAAATTCATATAAGACCCAGGCTTATTTTCGGGGAAATACGATAGTTAACATCTTCATTTATTTACCCTTATATTCCATTAAGCTTTCCATTAGTTTGTTCCTAATATTCTTTATTTTGTTACCTAACCCCCTTAGCCTGGTATTACATCATCAATCCATTTAGCTACTTCCTTTTGTAGTGTCCATCATTTAAAAAGTGCTAGTTAGACATCAAAGAAATCCTGGACAGCCGCACTCCTTTTTTTTAATAAATTTGCCTTTATTCAATAAAGTGTCATCCAAAATACAGGTCACAGCAGAGTGGAACAAAGCTTACGCGTTTCGCACTACACAGAGTGCTTAGTCATAGCTGGAGTGCGGCTGTCCAGGATTTCTTTGATGTCTAACTGCTACAGCATTGCCAGCACCTGAACTTCTAGACTGAAGGAGATGCCTTTTACTTTGATCTGACCCACCTGGAGTGGTGATACTCTCTCTCTATTTAAAAAGTGCCTGTTAAAATTCTCTCTTCATTCTATTCTCATTGTAAAAATAAACACTCTGAATAGATTTGGTTTACAACACTTTCTTGGTGGAAGATACTTTATCTTTTGATGCAATATACCTATCTATTATTCTATGACAAACTCACAATTATCTATTGCCATGCCCATTTTGATGTTACTTTATCATTCACACAAAGTGTATGTGTGTAGGTCACAATATTCTCATGCCTACATTACAAGCCTTTTGACTTGGAGTCATCTTCTACACCTGCCATGCCTTTCATTACTCATTTTACATTTTTTTTTTTTTTAAACCTGAACTATTTGAGTGCTAATGACTGGTCCAAGATATATTGCAGGGTGTCACAGTCTGGGGTCAGGTTCGGAGAACAGTGGATGTAGCAGAGGTTCACAGGTAGTCAGCTGTAAAAGTACAAGCAGATCCCCCCCAGCAGATGACGCAGGCTCATCTGAGGTGTGGGGTCTAAGCACTAACTAATATTCACCGGAGCTTCTGATAGGGGAGATGGGTTTTGTTGTGTGTTAGTACCAGGTCGTAGTCCTTAGGTTCTCCCCGCCAGGAGAGGAGCAAGCTACGGTAGATAATTTAGCAGGTAGGGACCAAGCAGAAGAGTAGTCAATAAACAAGCCAAAGGTCAGTAACAAGTAGTAGCTAGATGGAATTAGATGGAAGTGTGGTCAATGAACAAGCCAAGGGTTGGTAACGAGCATTAGTGAAGATTTGTATGGAAAGAGCAAGATATTGGCTGGAGAGAGCATGATAATCTGGCAAACAGGAAATGCAGAGACATGGCCTAAATCAGGGAGTTCATGGGGGGAGCAAAGGCTTCAAGGTTCAAGAGAAACAAGACACAAGATAGGGTTGATCAAAAAGTTAGGCAGGAGGTTGTCCAGCATCCCTGGTATCACAGCAAGAAGAGCCACAGCCAGGCTCCACAGAGGTTGTATGTTCAGACTCAGGTCCTGACACAGGGCCTACTAATGTGATCTCACCAAAGAGTAATAATGCCAAACCCCATGGGTACTGCTCTTTGGCTGGTATTAAGTCATATTCAGGTATGTATACCACTTGCATAAATAAAATCATTTGTGCCTTTTATATCTGCCTAAAGTTTCTTTTGATTAGGTGATAACATTCATACTGTGTATGTAAAGTTCAGCTTGTAATTACCCTGTAGTGTGTTCCTTCAACATACTGGCAGGTGTCCTAGTCAGGTTCTATTAATGTAGGAGCCTTTGCCCATGTGTACCACCCAAGGCTGATCTTCATTTCCTGTCCCCTCTCACTGCTGTTGTGATTATCTCTCACCAATTTCCACCTCATAATCATTCTTCTCTCATATTGGGATGAGTTTTTATGAGTATGCCAGTGTTATGAGAACAATGGGTACTAAGTCAGATCAAGCCGGTCAATGGGGAGAGAAACGATGGAAACATAATAAAAATGTGTACATTGATAGAATGCGCCCAGAATACCGCCATCCCAGCATGTCTTTTGTTGATAGATGCTGAGAAAACATTCGACAGGATGGGATGGCGGTTTTTGGAAGAAATTTTAATTCAACTAGGGATTGGACCTAAGATGCTTCAGAAGATCATGGCATTATATTCCAAGCCCAGGGTGAAAATACAAACAAATGGAATGCTCTCTGAATATATAGAAATATTTAGGAATATATAGAAATATTTAATGGCACCCGAAAAGGATGCCCTTTGACCCCATTGTTATACGTGATAGTGATGGAACATCTTACTACAGTAATACGGAGAAATGGGGATATTCAAGGGATAAATCTTAAAGGAAAAGAATATAAAATGGCAGTATATGCAGACAATTTGTTAATGTATGTCACTAATCCAATAGTAACAATACCAAATCTTATACAGGAATTTAAACGGTTTGGAAGGGTAAGTAATTTTAAAGTTAATTATGACAAATCAGAAATGTTAAATGTGTCATTAACAGATAAAGTTCAGGTACTTCTTCAGAAGGATTTTCCCTTTAAATGGCAAAAGGAGGCAATTAAGTATCTAGGGATATATATCCCAAGAGACTTGATTAATTTGCAGGAATTCAATTATTCTTTAATAATTCGAAAAACTATAAAACCACTCCAAAGATATGATAAAATAATTCACTCTTGGATGGGAAGAATTAACGTAGTGAAAATGGATATACTACCATAATGATTATATATATTTCAAGCCATACCCTTGACTCCTCCAAAAATTTTAATGGCACAATTACCTAAAGCCATAGGAAGTTTTATTTGGGCTAAAAAAAAAAACATGAATAAAAAGAGAAATCTTAATTAGAACAAAAAAGAACGGAGGTCTTGCGCTTCCCGATTTTACAATATAGCTACAAGCTGCATCCCTAATAAGGATAATAGATTGGCATCATAATGTAAAATATAAGCAATGGGTAACCATAGAGGAAGATATTATAGGCTTACAGCTTAAATCCCTTCCATGGATTAAGCCTCAGCTTCGGCCTGAGAAAAAGGAATTAACAATATTTGTGTCAGCAACTTTAAAAATATGGGATGCAGTATTGAAAAAGGGAGGACTCTCCACAATGATTGGACCAATGACCCCGAGGTTCTCCAATCCTGAATTTCCACCAGCATTAGTAGCTACAAATTTTATTAAATGAAACAGGTTGAAGAACATGAGGATAGTTCAGACCCTAGAAGATGGCAAACTTCCACGATTGCTTGACATGGGGCCTGAACATAAAAACAAATGGATGCAGTATTACCAATTAAATGCCTAAATTGAATTAAAGATACAACCATTTTTGATTGATAGACCACTAACTAGTTTTGAACAACTGTTAGTAGAGGAACAAACACCGACCCATAAATTGTCCATCGTATATAAACTTTTACTTCCCTCCGGACCCCTCAATGAATTAGCATGTATGAGAAAATGGGAAAATGAAATGAGTCCGATTCCATTAATAGAATGGAACAAGGCATTTTCACTAATATATAAATTATTGGTAGCGGTTAAACATCAAGAAAGAAATTATAAAATCATGAGGTGGTACTGGAGTCCAGTGGACCTAAATAAAATAAATAAAGACAATACAGAGATTTGTTGGAGATATCTTAAGGATAGAGGAACACTGACACATATCGGGTATGGGTGTCATATGGTGAGGAATTTCTGGTATAAGATATTTAAAATATATCAGATGGTGTCAGGAATCGAGATACAACCAAATGTTAATATATCGATACTATCCATAATACCAGGGTCAATTAAACCCAAAAAGATGGATATTCTTCACCATATGATAACAGCTGCCAGGACAATAATAGCCCAAATATGGCGAAAAACAAAAAGTCCTACAATAGCGGAATGGGTTTGTGAAATGAACGAAATACAACATATGGAGGAACAGATAAGGAGAGAAGAGACTGTAAGGAATCAAACGCCAAAAATATGTGAAGAGTTTCGGTTCTCGAAAAACATGATACAATATTTATGAAAGGGAACATACCACCCCATGGAGATGGGAGTTTTTTGTTTTTGTTTTTTTTTGTTAAAGTTGTGGGATAATTGGAATAGGAGACTATGCATGAGGCCCTGTGTAGGTGACAAAGGAAAGATGGAAGAATATAGAAGGAAGGAATTATTGCCTTTTGTCAGGGACACAGGACATTATTTATCATTATAAAGTAAGGTATATGAATGTGTATGTATTTGTATAAATTGTTTATAAAATTAATAAAAAGAGATTGAATACTAAGTCAGATCAAAGAAAGGTGGTTCTTGACTGGTTCCTATAGTACAAGTTGCTGCACTCTGCAGATTACTCTTTGCCTCATTTAGAGTGTTACTAAACCCAGGACCCTGCATTCACTATATCTGGTCTCGCACAGCACACAAAGCATGGAAATGCAATTATTTTAGTAAATATAAAATAAATATCTTTTCTCATCAGCAGTATTTAGCAGTCTCGTGACTTCTATCAGTGTCTGGCCAAGCACTGGTTAAAGCTTGTAGGAGGAATTTTCATTCTCCTCTAATTGTCCTATGAGGCTGCATGACCCCTGACCCTAAGTCTGGACAGTGCCGATTGGCCCTGTGCTGATCACCCTCCCCCCAAAAAAAAAAAACTCTCTAGCAATGCACATAAAACTGAGCATGTGCAGAGTGCCTTCTAGGACTCTGTTCTATCAGCAGATGGATTAGGGACAGTAAAAAAGGGGAAGATCAGAGAAGACAGGACCAGACTTTTTACACAATTCGGATGATTAACCCCTTAGATTCCACAGTGAGTATAACAAGCATGCTTTACTGCATATACAGACTAATTTTACTGTTGTGGGTTTAGTTACACTTTAATAAGTACTTTGTTAGTTAAGTCTTTGTTGTAGATCCACAGAGTTTAACCCCCTGCAATAACATTCTGCAGAATACAGTTACGTATGGGAATAATTGTTTGTATTACCGTGAGTATGGCAATGGTTTACCTATTTATATATTCAGTGTCTGTACATACTATTTGATATGTTTTGCTGTAATCATTGAACATACAATAAATGTGCATAAGCTCTAGAGATACTGCATATGGCTTGAAGAGGAAGAATGGTATGTACGATCAGTGTACCTTTAAGTAATTAGATAGTCTTCTCCACAGGAGTCAGCTCATGCAGTGTGACATACAATTTAGGTGTTCAAGATTTAATAAATTCATTAATTGAAATCTAACCTTTGCTTATATGTTTCCCTGTGGAAAAAAGGCTCATTCTAAGGTTTAATCTCATATGAACAAACAAATGTATTTATTATTCCATGTGGCTGCCCCAGTATATTACTGACAATTTTACATCTTGCATACTTGTTTTATTTTAAGTTTGTGTTTGTGCTAAGAATAACAGGCACAATACTAATGAACTATACAGCATGTACTGGTATAATAAATGAACCCAGAGCTATGCCAGTGGCACAGAAATAAAGCTGACTCATTTAATTCATTTTATTGCTCAAACTTATAATAGTGCAGAATTGAATAAACTGTTTGGGGTAGCAAAAATCTAGCAGACAGAAGAAGGAAAACATATTTTCATATTTCTAACCTGTATTTTGTGCAATTAAAGGGCATTGATGAGGGGACACACTCTTTAGAATAGATTTATTTGCTCTGCGGTGTCTGAGCAAACATCCTCAAAACAGAGAGCTCATACTATCACCAATGCATGTCTGAGATGTGAGCAATCAAAGACAGTGTATAACCATACGCCAATCTGGTTTGCCCGAGTAATAGAGTTAAACAGAGTATCTATGGAGGAGGCTATAAACTGCTAGTATTTTACAAAGAACTTAGTGGCTGAACTGTTTGGTCCACCCTCACAGGGGTGAATTTACCATTAGGCATTAATGGCATGTGTCTATAGGCAGCATGGACAAATACAGGGTTTTTCAATGCATAGTTATCATGCTAAATATTTTCTCATGCAGAGAAATTAAATTATTCTTTATCTCACAAGCCAATTTAGAAATCACCACAATATTCTAGGTGATATAAATATCAGCAAACCAAAAAATGTTCTGTATAGGTGAGCCTGGAAAGTGGCAGGATGCACAGGGGTAACCTCTTACTGCCGTTAACACCTTTCTGTACAGCATCTTCAGTATGAATGGCTTCGCTGTAATCTTTTGGGAATTTTGAGCAATGCCGAACCTGGTCTAACCAGACTACTGCCCCACGATCAAGCCCAGATCCTTCACCGACATCTATCCCTTTATCACTGCACACAGATTAATGATCAAGGGAACTCCCCCCTTGAAGGGATAACAATAGTCCAGGCTTAAACTACATACACTTGTGCTCATGAGTTTACATACCCTGGCAGAAGTTATGATTTCTTGGCCATTTTTCAGAGAATATGAATGATAACACAAAAACGTTTCTTTCACTCATGGTTAGTGTTTGGCTGAAGCCATTTATTATCAATCAACTGTGTTTACTCTTTTTAAATAATAAGGTTTGTGGTGCATTTTGCGAGCTGGTAGGAACAGGCTCCCTGCTTGGTAGGGACAGAACTAGTGGCAGGGAAAGGTTTCTGACAAGGAGGCAAAGCATAGAACTTGCCTCTATATCTGGAAGGCTTGCCTTCTCTGGACATCTTCCTGCTTGGGCACAAGATGGCCAGGCCGCATTCTGTTCCTCTCAACAGGTGCAATGAGTTTGGCTGAATCCTGCTCTCTACACACTGTTGGACCTGTGAGTGCTCCTGACTTGGTGGCTTTTCCACTGGGTTATTTGTGAACTGTCTTTGCATTATTTCAATGCAAGTTCTTTCATCGCACTGGGACAGTGTGTGTTACTGCTGCTGCACCATGCTGCACCCCACCTACAAGCATTTAACCCTTATAGTGCAGGCAGTGCAGGGGTGCCCCACTGCCAGGGTGTTTTTTGTAACAGTTCTGGAGTTGGGCTTTAAGAAACAAAGATGTGTAAAGATCTGTCAAATAAAATCCAATGATGCATGTGTGAATGGACACAGATGCGTGACTCGGGAGCAAGCCTGCACGGGTGTCCACCAAGGAACGCGCTTCTCCAATGTGGACACTCGATGCGGGGAGGAGCTACCAGCGCCGCCGGGGGACCCCAGAAGAGGTGGTTCGGGGCCACTCTGTGCAAGACAAACTGCACAGTGGAGGTAAGTATGACATGTTTGTTATTTAAAAAACAAAAAACAAAATGAGGGTTTACAACCCCTTTAAGCAAGTCAGTAAAGCGACTTAATATATTGTTATTAGGCAAAGTTGTCAGCAAAACAAACATGGACTTGAAGCAACACTGGTGGTAACACAATTAGCATAAAAATATTGGGTAGTAAAGTAGTATGGTAACACTTGGTTTCCAGTTCAGCATAAACAGTAGCAATGCCAACGTAAGTGCAGCAGTGGGCAGTGATGATATGTAATCTACCAAAGGCAAGACTATACTGCCAGAGTGCATTAAAGGATGTTATGCTAGTGTAGCACCCTCCTAGGTCAGGTGCTAGAAGTGAGGCAAATTTTGTTTTTGGTTCTGCTGTTAGAAGTGGAGACTTGATTGTGTTTGCCTACTCTGAGTTCTGCAGCTGCAGGCTTGTCTGTCTCCCCCTGTATTTCCAGAATCTTCTGGAAACATATTGAGAGGAGAGGGAAGAGTCTGAGCTGGCCCTGGATACAGCTTCAGCCACTCCCCAGTCAAGAAGAATGGCCAGCAGGGGGCTGACAGATGTATATAAGGTGGAGAGAAGAGAGTAGCAGGGTCCTTTTTGCCACTCTGAGAGTGACCTAGCTTGGAAATACTGTTAAACCTTCCAAAGCTTAGGAGAAGCCTTAAGAAGTCCTGGATGGTTCTTGCTCAGTGAGGAGCCATAAGATCACCCCTAAAGATGCAGGAACAATCAAGGCAACATTAGGGGGAATCTTCCTGTGAGAATTCATGCAGAGCCAAGCTGAAGCTGAGAGGAGGTCTTCAGACTGAGGTTGAAATTTGAGGGTGAGAGGTCTCTCCAGTTCCTCTGCGTCAATAGCATGGCTCAAACATAGATGTTTGTATTGTGCAACAAGGGTGTCACCTTCCCTTTCCTCCTGAACCTCCCGACCAATGTCTTTCAACCTGGCCTGGCAGCAGCCAACTCGGGATGCAGATGTGCACTCCCTAAGTCCATGGCAGTCTAGTAAAAACTGTCTTGCCCCTCCTCCTGCTCCTCGGTGCCATTTGAGAACTGTAGTTTAAAGAGTTTAAGGCTCATTGCATTGCTGCTGTATCTAACTACAACTCCCACTCTTCACCGCTCTCTGCATAGAGCTGGAACCCTGAGGAGATATACATTCCATACAGGATCCTAGCTCCTATTCTGAGTGTCCTCAATTGGAATCTATTATCCTTGTGTTTTCTCTCTTTGCAAATTCAACTCCCCTGGTCCTTTAATGCCTCCTGTGGTTACCTGGTGTTTGGTCACATGGTGTCTGTTTGACTCCCTGAATCACCATTAACTGCAAACGCTATATTCCGAGAAGGCTCTGTTACTCAAGTGGACGACATCCCCTGAGGAAGCCCCATTTATAGGGGAAAACATGTTGGGAAATATGCCATCCTACTGTACCCACAAGGACTGTATTGTATGAGTCTTTTGTAATTCACTGTGTTGCTTTTATAAAAAACTTACCTTTTAATGGTTATTAATAAAATGTATATATTTTAATTATATCTTCATGAATTTATTGAGCATGCACTTTCAAAAATCCCATAATCTTCAATTACACAATTTAATCTAGGGATGTGGTGCTATAATGCTGGTATATTGTCCATAAGCTGAATTATTCCTCTCTGCATAGAGGTCTATGTGCTGGTTTGACTTTACTCTCCCTCTGCTGGTTGGAGTGAATAATACAGCACAATATCAGCATTACAGTAGAAACAGAGCAACAAAGGGCAATGTCTCCTTCAACATGTTGCTGTAGCCCAGTATCCGGCTACACTATGTGCATACCAGGTTTTACCTCCTTACAAACCTGTAAGAAGGTTGTTGTATCTATAGGAGCCAGTGATGGAAAAAAAAAAGGCCCATACCAAAATTTGTCTGAGTTTATTACTTTTTAAGAAGGTTACACTAATACGTAATTTAAATACAGTTATGTGCTAAGAGTATATGGCTGGAGTTTTTACGATAATGCATTCTCTGCATTGAAGTAAAAAATATTCAGTGTGCTGCCCCCATCTCCCATTATACTTATCTGAGCCCTATCTCTACCCAGTGATGTGCATGAGAGCAGCACCGGCCATCTTTCTCCTCATTGTCTTAGAGTCAGCAGTGGGAGTCATTGGCTCTTGTTGCTGTCATCATAACCAATGGGGAGGAGGGGGATGGGGCCAAGCCCCGCTCTGCGTATTTATGAACACACAGAGCGGGGCTCGGGAAGGAGCATGTGCTAGTGCTCCCATAGCAAGTTGCTTGCTATGGGGGCACTCGGCAGGGGGGTGGAGCCAGGAGCGCTCTGTGCAAAACCATTGCACAGAGCATGTAAGTATATCATGTTTGTTATTTTAAAAATAAAATAAAAAATACAAAGCTTTAATCACTTTAAACAATGTTGCAAATATAATTTTCTTGTATTATGCCTTAATGGATAGATTGAACCCTGCCTTACAGATTGTACTCAATCTACTGCCACAGTCTAATGCCGCGTACACACGATCGCACATTCCGACAACAAAATCCATGTTTTTTTTCCAATGGATGTTGGCTCAAATTTGTTTTGCATACACACGGTCACACAAATGTTGTCGGAAATTCCGAACATCAAGAACGCGGTGACGTATGACGAGCCGAGAAAATTGAAGCTCAATAGCCAGTGCAGCTCTTCTGCTTGATTCTGAGCATGCGTGGAATTTTGTGCGTCGGAATTGTGTACACATGATCGGAATTTCCGTCAACGGATTTTGTTGTCCGAAAATTTGAGATCCAGATCTTAAATTTTGTTTGTCGGAAATTCCGATGGAAAATGTCCGATGGAGTCTAGACACAGTCAGAATTTCCGACAACAAGCTCACATCGAACATTTGTTGTCAGAAATTCCAACCGGGTGTACACAGCATTACAGTTCTGAACCTGGAAGTGCTTAGAGCTGAGTGCTTTAGGGTTCATGCATCACAGGGCAGGAAGTAACAGAGGTTCTCATCTCCCCTCTGCTCT